>NC_041387.1:608472635-608474742 GCF_002162155.2 Triticum dicoccoides | reverse complement strand
TGGACTGCAGCTAAGCCCCCGAGTGAGAGGCAGACTCACCACTCAGTAGGATTTTTTATTACTTAGGCGAGTACTGGACTCCAGCTAAGCCCCCGAGTGAGAGGCAGACTCACCACTCGGTAGGATTTTTTATTACTTAGGCGAGTACTGGACTACAGCTAAGCCCCCGAGTGAGAGGCAGACTCACCACTCGGTAGGATATTTTATTACTTAGGCGAGTACTGGACTGCAGCTAAGCCCCCGAGTGAGAGGCAGACTCACCACTCGGTAGGATTTTTCTTCGACTTAGGCGAAACGGATTCGCAGTTAAGACACCCACTAGGGGATTTTAGAACATGTAAAAAATGAACAACAATCATTCGGAAGACTGCAAAATCATTCGCGCGTCGCCAGTGCGTGTAGCCCCCGAGTGATGCTCGAAAGAGGTAAGCTTGCTATAGAGTGTGATATGAGGTTTGATCATATGAGTAACTTAGTCGTTCCCGTGTTGGGGGTGTAGAGGTAAATACATGTCCAACTGATAGCGACGCGCGAGGCGGCCGAGGGGTGATGATGTGTACAACCGAGTGGCGACGCGCGGGGCGACCGAGTCATGATGTGCGAGGTGGCCGAATGATGAAGACATGCACAACTGAATGGCAACGCGCGGGGCGGACGAGTGGTGAAGACGTGCACAACCAAGAGGCGACGCACGGAGCGGCCGAGTGGTGAAGACGTGCACAACCGAGTGGCGCGATGAGGGACGGCCGAGTGTGGATGTGCGAGGTGGCCGAGTGAAGGAATACGTGTCCAGCCAAGTGGCTGAAATGGTCTTCGAAGGAGTTAGCCAGATGCTCTCGAAGCTAATGTAGGGACGAGGTCGGTGTAGTGTTGTTGCGACACAACAAGACGGGCGTGACAACTGAGTCTAAGTAGGAATGAAGATGGCGTGCAGAGCATCTGGATGATTATAAAACTTCTCAAAGTGGCGGATCGAATGCACTTGTTGAAGTGAAGGATCTGACTGGTGATGAAGTACTTGACCACTCAGGAGTGTCATTCCAAATGAGATGCAGCCCCCGAGTGCGGCGTAGCCCCCGAGCGTACTACAGGCTTCGACAACGGACATGTCGGAATACGAGAAATATAGTTTTGAATGGATAATTTGCAATTCATTGAGTCGGACTCGGGAAAAGATCAGGAGGAGCTTCCGAGTGATGCTCGAAAGAGGCAAACTCGCAAAAGAGTGAAGTGTGAAGTTTAATTATAAAACGGACTTATCTGTCTCATGCCTAATGAAGTCTATATCATTGATACGATGAAGAGGATTCCACAGAGGGGTTGGCCGGATGTGTTTGAAGTTAACAGAGCGACAAGGTCGGTGTTGTGGTGTGCTGGGACCAGTATGGTGACCGAGTTTGAGCAGCGATGAAGTTGGCGCATAGGGCCGTCGAGTGATCGCGTAACTTGTGTAAAAAATGGCACAAGCCAACGAAATAATTTCTCGAGGAAATTTGATGTGTGCTGAAATAAATTGTGTGAATAACACCCATAGACACCCACCAGGAGTGCAAGGGGCTTGCTGGTTAACCAGCAAGAGTCTAAAAGAGCGAAGGATCCGTTCGAACTTGTCGAAATGCTGGCTCAAATAAAACAGAAGTGTAGTGTTTCGACTGAGTTGCAGCCCCGGAGGACCGATGCAAACTCGAAATGAAGAACACATGGTCTTCGTGAACAATGTATGCGAAAAAAATGAAAGTTGGACTCGTGAGTCACATAACCAGTACTAAGCAAGTATGTGAAAATAAGCAACCGAGCGTAGAGGTACACTCGGTGGCGTGGTCTCCGAGTGAACATGATGTGTGAATTATGGGATACTCGGGAAGTCGGCAATAACAGAATGTAAAATGACTTAGCTGTCTGAAGGCGCGCGAGTGGCCGAGTGGTGATGAGGCGACCAACCGATGGCGACGCGTGGGGCGGCCGAGTGGTGATGAGGTGACCAACCGATGGCGACACGCGGGGCGGCCGAGTGGTGATGAGGTGACCAACCGATGGCGACGCGCGGGGCGGCCGAGTGGTTATGAGGTGACCAACCTGATGGCGACACGCGGGGCGGCGAGTGGTG
>NC_041387.1:608395084-608472087 GCF_002162155.2 Triticum dicoccoides | reverse complement strand
GACGCACGGGGCGGCCGAGTTGTTATGAGGTGACCAACCTAATGGCGACGCGCGGGGCGGCCGAGTGGTTATGAGGTGACCAACCTAATGGCGACGCGTGGGGCAGCCGAGTGGTTATGAGGTGACCAACCGAATGGCGACGCGCGGGGCGGCCGAGTGGTTATGAGGTGACCAACCTGATGGCGACGCGCGGGGCGGTCGAGTGAAGTAGACGCATCCAACAGGGTGATGATGCGTGGGGCCTCCGAATGAAGTAGAGGTGTCCAGCGGAGTGACGATGCGCGAGGCCTCCAAGTGAAGTAGAGGCGTCCCGCGGAGTGGCGACACGTGGGGCGTCTAAGTGAAGTGGACGCGTTCCGCGGAGTGACGATTGGTTTTTTGCAGAAATCTTGCGAGCTTTCAGAGGAGGAATAGGAGAGCGTCTGCTGGCACGGACCTGTCCAAGGACACATCTGCAACCAACGTCTCAGGTGCTGATACGACCTCGTTTCAGAGGAGGAATAGGAGAGCGTCTGCTGGCACGGACCTGTCCAAGGACCCCGCGGTGCCTTGGACATGTCTGTCGATTGGTTTTTTGCAGAAATCCTGCGAGCTTTCAGCTCGTTATACTGAATTGGAGAACAAGCATATCCAACTCGAACTTGACCTGAAGCTTGTCCAGGAGAATTTCACGAAGGCGAAGGAGGAGCCAAAAGGTATGTTTGGTGAGAATCTTGACGACTGCCTTTGCTTCTTGTCCATCCCCGAGTCTGATCTTACTGTGATTTTACAGATAAACTGAGGGATTCTCTGAAGAAGAAGGATCTTGACCTCGCTGAGGTGCAGAAAGCAGCTTCCGAGAAGGCTAGGCTCGCAGAAGAAAAGTTGGCTTCGATCAGCAAACTTGAAGAGGAAAACACTAATCTGAAAGCTGCTCTCGACGTGGCCAACCAGGAGGTCACTCGACTGAAGAATGACAAGATGGTCCTGAGTGACAAAGCTAGCGAACTGGTGGGAAAGAAGAATGATCTGGAGGCTTATCTGGGAGGACTCGCCAAGAAGCTATTCCTCATGCTTGAAGGTAACCCTTTATATCTGACAGGCTTTTTAATTTTGGCCTCACCACCAAACTGCTGCCTTAACTTTGGGGTTGTGTCTACAGAGTTCTGCCAGAACTTTGAGGAGGAGACTGGTCGACTGGAGATGAGGCTAGACCCCATCAACTCTCCTGTGAAGGATGAAACTGCCATGAACGTGCTCCGACTCGAGTCTCGCGTTGCTACCGTTGTTGACTATCTTGCAAGGCTTAAGGTTGCGACGTCACGCATCGACACGACGCTCTGGCCAGGAGAAGTACTTCAGAATGACCTTGAGTCCCTGATGACTCGACTGAACGAATTTCCAAGTCGAGTGCAAGAATGGAAGAAGTCTTCTGCCAAGTGCGGTGCCGACGTTGCTCTATCTCTGGTCCGTGTTCACTGCAAGGATGCACGAGAGGACAAGCTGGCAGCTCTCAAGGTGGCCAATACCAAGAAGCATGACTTCCGATCCTTCATGGAGACCTTCATCGCTGCTGCCACTCGGATCGCAGATGGAATCGACCTGGACGAGTTCGTTGCGCCTTCCAGCCCTCCACAGGAGGGGTAAAAAACTTCTATGCTTGATGCTTTAAATTTGCCTCGAAATACCGAGTGGTTTTTGTAACCGACAAACTTTAACAGGCTTGGTGCCTGAGCACTTCTGGATCCGTAAGACGTTATCTGAACTTAGGTTTGCCGTTGAATATGTTTGCTTCTGCCTTCGAACGATCATCATCCTTTGCTTGGAATATATACTAGTGTTTGTGATGCTCTTTTGCAGGTAGGGACGAAGCACAAATTGCAATCGACTTGTACTCGTCATGCTTAGGCGAGCGCTGGGCTGCAGCTAAGCCCCCGAGTGGGAGGTTTGCTCTCCACTCGATAGGATTTTCAAAAACTTAGGCGAGCACTGGGCTGCAGCTAAGCCCCCGAGTGGGAGGCCTGCTCACCACTCGATAGGATTTTAAAAACTTAGGCGAGCACTGGGCTGCAGCTAAGCCCCCGATTGGGAGGTTTGCTCACCACTCGGTAGGATTTCAGAAACTTAGGCGAGCACTGGGCTGCAGCTAAGCCCCCAAGTGGGAGGCTTGCTCACCACTCGGTAGGATTTCAGAAACTTAGGCGAGCACTGGGCTGCAGCTAAGCCCCCAAGTGGGAGGTTTGCTCACCACTCGGTAGGATTTCAGAAACTTAGGCGAGCACCGGGCTGCAGCTAAGCCCCCGAGTGGGAGGTTTGCGCTCCACTCGGTAGGATTTCAGAAACTTAGGCGAGCACCGGGCTGCAGCTAAGCCCCCGAGTGGGACGTTTGCTCACCACTCGGTAGGATTTCCATGGTGTACCTCCGAAGGAGAAGATAGCAGTCGACCTGCGCTTCGTCCTCCTTGCGGAGCGCACGTTGTATTTGTGGCGTAGCTCGGAAGGAGAAGGCAGGAGTCGACCTGCGCCTCGTCCTCCTTGCGGAGTGTATGTTGTATTTGTGGCGTAGCTCGGAAGGAGAAGATAGCAGTCAACCTGCGCTTCGTCCTCCTTGCGGAGCGCATGTTGTATTTGTGGCGTAGCTCGGAAGGAGAAGGTAGCAGTCGACCTGCGCTTCGTCCTCCTTGCGGAGTGCACGTTGTATTTTATACTTAGGTGAACACTAGGTTGCAGCTAAGCCCCCGAGTGGAAGGCTGGCTTAGCACTCGGTAGGATTTTCAAAAACTTAGACGAGCACTGGGCTGCAGCTAAGCCCCCGAGTGGGAGGTTAGGTTTGCTCTCCACTCGGTAGGATTTTGTTTAAACTTAGGCGAGTACTTGGACTGCAGCTAAGCCTCCGAGTGGAAGGCTGGCTTACCACTCGGTAGGATTTTGTTTAAACTTAGGCGAGTACTTGGACTGCAGCTAAGCCTCCGAGTGGATGGCTGGCTTACCACTCGGTAGGATTTTGTTTAAACTTAGGCGAAACGGATTCGCAGCTAAGCCTCCGAGTGGAAGGCTGGCTTACCACTCGGGAGGATTTTCTTTTACAAACTTAGGCGAAACGGATTCGCAGCTAAGCCACCCGCTGGGGGACTGCTTTATGTGGACAAAAGTAACAACAATCACTGGGAAAATTATAAAACTTTTGTCTTTGATAAATAAACTACAGAAGTACTTTTATTACAACTCATCCGAGTGAATACTTAAGTATAAAAGGGGCGGAGCAGATCCGCATTCCAAGCTCGTGGCTCGTCAATCTGGTGATCGACGTTGTAAAGACGGTATGCTCCGTTGTGGAGAACTTTGGTAACAATGAAGGGGCCTTCCCAAGTAGGGGCGAGTTTGTGTGGCTTCTGTTGGTCCACTCGGAGGACCAAGTCTCCTTCTTGGAAGGCTCGGCTCTTCACATTTCTGGCGTAGAATCGACGCAAGTCTTGCTGATAGATGGTCGATCGGATCATGGCCATCTCTCTTTCTTGTTCTAGAAGGTCGACTGCATCCTGTCGGGCTTGTTCTGCTTCAGCTTCAGAGTAGAGCTCGACTCGCGGTGCATTGTGAAGCAGGTCACTTGGCAGAACCGCCTCAGCTCCGTAGACCAGAAAGAACGGAGTCCTCCCAGTCGACCAATTTGGAGTAGTCCTCAATACCCAAAGAACTGATGGAAGTTCGTCGACCCACGCGTCTGCTGCGTGCTTGAGGTCGCGCATCAACCGGGGTTTCAGTCCTTTGAGAATTTGGCCGTTTGCTCTTTCTGCTTGTCCATTCGACTGCGGGTGGGCGACTGAAGCGTAGTCGACTTGTGTGCCTTGAGAAGCGCAGAAGGCTTTGAATTGATCGGAGTCGAAGTTTAACCCATTATCAGTGATGATGCTATGCGGAACTCCATATCTGAATATTAATTCTCTGATGAAGCTGATGGCAGTGCCAGCATCAATATTTTTTATGGGCTTGGCCTTGATCCACTTGGTGAACTTGTCGACTGCCACCAGTACATGGGTGAAGCCGCTCCTCCCGGTTCTCAGTGGTCCAACCATATCTAAACCCCAAACAGCGAAAGGCCAGACGATTGGATGGTCTTCAAGGCTGAGGAGGGTTTGTGTGACATATTGGAGTAGAACTGACACCCTTCACACTTGTCAACTATCTCTTTCGCCATTTCATTTGCTCTAGGCCAGTAAAAACCCGCTCGGTATGCTTTAGCCACAATGGTCCGAGAGGACGCATGATGGCCACAGGTCCCCGAGTGGATGTCGTTGAGAATCATTCGACCCTCTTCCGGTGTTATGCATTTTTGGCTGACTCCAGTCGCGCTTTCTCTATACAACTGTCCCCTCATGACGGTAAAGGCCTTGGATCGATGGACGATCTGCCGAGCCTCTTCTTCATCCTATGGGAGCTCTTTCCTTAGAATATACGCAATGTAGGGCACTGTCCAGTCGGGAGTGATAACCAGAACTTTCATGATTAAGTCGACCACAGTTGGGACCTCGACTTCAGTCGGATCTGTGGCACTTTTTGGCTGCGGGGCTTCTTCAGTGAAAGGATCTTCTTGAACTGACAACGCATGAACATGCTCCAAAAATACGCCACTGGGGATGGCCTCTCTTTTGGAACCTAACTTCGCCAAGTCATCAGCTGCTTGATTTTTCAGTCAGGGGACGTGATGGAGCTCTAATCCCTCGAATTTCTTCTCCAGCTTTCTGACTACATTGCAGTAACCAGTCATGCCTGGGCTTCTGACGTCCCACTCCTTCATCACTTGGTTAACCACTAAATCTGAGTCGCCATAGACCATGAGGCGACAGACGCCGAGTGAAATGGCCATACGCAACCCATACAAAAGTGCTTCGTATTCTGCTTCGTTGTTGGAAGAATCAAAGTGAATCTGCAGTACATATCTGAGCTTATCTCCTCGGGGGGAAACCAACACTACCCCGGCACTGGAACCATTCAGCATTTTAGAGCCATCAAAGAACATAGTCCAGTGCTCCGAGTGAACTTGAGTCGATAACTGCTGTTCAGTCCACTCGGCGAGGAAATCTGCTATTGCTTGGGACTTGATAGCTTTATTTGCCTCAAATCTGATATCTAGAGGAAGGAGTTCAATCGCCCATTTTGCCACTCGACCAGTTGCGTCTCTGTTGTGCAGATCTCTGATAAGGGTGCGTCGCTGACGACTGTGATGGTATGGTCAGAGAAGTAGTGAGCAACTTTCTTCGTGGTCATATAAATCCCATATACGAGCTTCTAATAATGAGGGTATCTTTGCTTTGATGGAGTCAGGACTTCAGAAATGTAATACACTGGGCGCTGAACTTTGAAGGCTTTCCCTTCTTCTTCCCGCTCGACCGTAAGTACTGTACTGACGACTTGTCCTGTGGCTGCAATCTAAAGCAGAAAGGCTCTTTGCTGATCGGGGTAACAAGCACCGGCTGGGTGGAAAGCAGGGTTTTCAACTCTGCAAACGCTGCATCAGCTTCAGGAGTCCACTCGAACTTGTCTGACTTCTTCATCAGTCGGTAAAGAGGTAATGCCTTCTCACCGAGACGAGAGATGAATCGACTTAAAGCGGCCAAGCAACCAGTAAGCTTCTGAACATCGTGCACACGCACAGGTCATTTCATTCGTAGTATAGTGCCCACTTTCTCTGGGTTTGCGTCGATTCCTCGTTCGGAAACGAGAAAACCGAGTAACTTTCCACCAGGAACTCCGAATGTGCACTTGGATGGATTAAGCTTGATATCATACCTCCTAAGGTTGGCAAATGTTTCAGCGAGGTTAGTCAGTAGGTCGGAACCTTTCCGTGACTTGACCACAATGTCATCCATGTATGCTTCCACATTCCGACTGATTTGAGTGAGCAAACACTTCTGAATCATCCTCATGAATGTGGCTCCGGCATTCTTGAGGCCGAATGGCATGGTGACATAACAGAAGCACCCGAATGGGGTGATGAAAGCCGTTTTGATCTCATCGGGTCCAAACAGACGGATCTGATGGTACCCGGAATAAGCGTCTAAGAAAGACAGTCGCTCACATCCCGCAGTCGAGTCGACTATTTGGTCGATGCGGGGAAGAGGAAAATGATCTTTCGGGCAGGCCTGATTGATATGTTTAAAGTCAATGCACATGCGAAGTGACTTGTCCTTCTTGGGGACCATGACAACATTGGCGAGCCACTCGGAGTGGTAAATCTCTTGGATGAACTCTGCTGCTAAGAGCCGAGCCACCTCTTCGCCAATAGCCTTCCTTTTCTGGACGGCGGACCATCGCAGATGTTCCTTGACAGGTTTTGCCTTTGAATCGACTTGCAGACGATGCTCAGCCAGCCCCCTGGGTACACCTGGCATGTCAGAAGGTTTCCATGCAAAGATGTCCCAGTTCTCATGGAGGAACTCGATGAGCGCTTCTTCCTATTTGGGGTCGAGTGTTGTGGATATGTGAGTCGGAGCAGCGTTGGGGTCGGTCGGGTGGATGTGAACTAGCTTTGTCTCACCGGACGACTGAAACGCTGATTCCGTAGCGGGCTTCTTGGCTCGCAACAAATCACTCGGATCTGCATTCCTCTGGTGTTCCTGCCACTCTTCTCCTACCATCTGAGCATCGGCGATCTTTGAGCCTTTCTGGAAGCACTCTTCTGCCTTCTTGCGATTACCAGTAATAGTGATGACGCCTTTAGGGCCAGGCATCTTCAATTTGAGGTACACGTAACATGGTCGAGCCATAAAACGTGCATAAGCTGGCCTGCCCAAAATAGCGTGGTAGGCACTCTGGAAGTCTACAACCTCAAATGTCAGCTTTTCTTTGCGGAAGTTCTTGGAATCACCAAAAACCACATCGAGAGCAATCTGGCCGAGTGACGCGGCCTTCTTGCCAGGAATGACTCCATAGAAACTCATGTTGCTTGTGCTGAGTCTGGACATCGGAATGCCCATCCCTTTCAGCGTCTCAGCGCACAGTATATTCAGACTACTGCCACCATCCATCAACACTTTAGTCAGTCGAGTGCCCTCAACGACTGGGTCGACCACCAGAGCTTGCCTCCCAGGGGTGGCTATGTGCGTCGGGTGATCAGACTGGTCGAACGTGATGGCTGTCTGAGACCACTTCAGATAATTGGGTGTTGCTGGAGCAACCATATTCACCTCTCGGTTTATAACTTTCAGTCGACTTTTGCTCTCAACGTCAGCAAAAATCACCAGAGTAGAATTGACCTGAGGGTATTCCTCGTCACTATCTCCCTTGTCCTCAGCTTTGTCTAACTCCTTTTCCTTATCCTTGGGCTGTTTCCCCTAGAACCGATGTATCAGAAGTCGACACTGTCGAGTGGTATGCTTCGGGTAAATGAAATTACCCTCTTCATCTTTCTTCGTGTGGATGTGACATGGCAGATCCATCACGTCATTTCCCTCTTTATCCTTCACTTTCTTGGGGTTCCAAGGTCCTTTGGGATTTCCTTTGAACTTTCCTTGAGTCACGGCTAAGGTTTCTCCAGGAGCAGCTGGCTCGGCTTTCCGTTTTTGCTTCCGACTGGAGTTCCCTCCTCCGGTTTTCTGGGCGACTGACTTGTGCTTGCCGCTCCAGAGCCGATCCTCTTCGTCACCATTGGCATATTTGGTTGCTATCTCCATCATTCGACTCAGAGACATGTCTCCGGTTTGACCAAATTTCAGGCTTAGTTCTCTGTACTTTACGCCTTCCTTGAAGGTGCAGACTGCCTGGTGATCAGATACATTTTCCACTGTGTGATGCAACGTGATCCATCTCTGGATATAATCTCTCAGAGTCTCATTCGACTTCTGGACACAAGATTGCAACTCTGTCAGTCCTGCTGGTCGCTTGCACGTTCCTTCGAACGTTCTGACAAACACTCGGGAGAGGTCCTCCCATGTGTAAATGCTGCTGGGTGTCAACTGATTCAGCCATGCCCTGGCTGATCCCTCCAACATAAGAGGCAGATGTTTCATGGCCACCTCGTCATTTCCGCCGCCGATCTGGATAGCCACTCGGTAGTCCTCAAGCCAAGTATCGGGCTTAGACTCACCGTTGAACTTACTGACTCCAGTCGCCAACCTGAAGTTGGGAGGAATCACTGCGGCTCGGATGGCTCTGCTGAAACACTCTGGTCCGGAGACATGCACTCGGCTGCTGGTGGGTACATCTCTGTCGTTGCCCTCTCTGTGAGCTCTGTTCCGGTCGACCAGACCTTGAACGATGATGGATCTCACATCAAAGCCTGGTTCCCTGGGGTCGACTGGGATTCTTCGCGCGCCACTGTGCTGGCGTCTATCATCCTGCTGTCGAGGCACATAAGATCCACCCCTTGGGGGAGGAGTAAGCACTCGACGTCGATCGTTGTGATCGAATCGGTGATCATACTGCTCATGGTTCCTGTACTGATCATGCCGGTCATCACGCCCTTCACGCCTCGGGGGCGATCTAGGGCTATGAGCCGACTAGACCGTATTCGCTGTCACGGATATGCTGTGAATCCTATTCCGCGACTGCGATACAGCTGAATTCTGATCTCCTGCTGCCCGGAGCAAATCTCCGATCTGCATCAAGCCCCTGCCAGCCTCTGACTGGGAAGGCTGAATTGATTCTGCTATACGGGCTGCAGCTGCTAAATTCTGAATTGGAGTTCGATATACCTGAGTTGGAGGTGGAAAGAGCTGGCGTCGACTGGAATCTGGAATCCGTTGCCGCGCGCGCTCGTCGAGTGCTCGCTGAAGGTTCTCCAGTCGAGTGCGCTCAGCCAAGTTGGCCAAGCGCGCGTCCTCCAAGGCGCGAGCCTCAGGGGTTTCTCCAATGATAGGAGTATGAAGGGCATCCATGTTCCGGCGACGAAGTTCTTCCCTCTGCAGCGAATTGAGGGGCTCGGGAAGGTATTCCTCATGGGGATGCGACGGATCGCCTCCGCCGTTACCTCCCTCAGCGCCAGAAAAGCCGGGGGGACCGTGTGGTCCATTAACCATCAGGACCTCCACCGCTGGATCACTGCTGTCGCACTCGGATGCAGTCTCTGCGGAGCCAGTCGACAGGTCGAACAAGCCGTAGAGAGATTCGTCGGGCTCGATTGCCGTGACTTGGGCGGCGGTCGACTAGCGAACCACCGCGTGCCTCACCCACCGCTGAAGCCTCGACCGACCGGAGTGCTTGCATCGGCGGGAAGCTGGGAGAGAGGATGACACAAAAATCGGTCGATACTGGATCGACGGTTGCCGCAGGAGGACACCGCGAACGCACGCGTGAAAGTGCGTCGCTCCGCGGACTGGGAGCGCGTCGACGTCGAGCGGAGCCTCCTGAAGCCAGGCAGAGTCGTCGGCGGTGAACGTGAGCGCGCCGAGACGGATCTCGCGGCCCTCGACCAAAACTCCACCTGAAACCATGACGAAGGCGATTGGAAAAATTGCAACTTCTCCAATAAGTCGCTAAGACACCTGCCCCACGGTGGGCACCAACTGTCGTGGGAATGATTCCGACAATAATAAGGTATAGGGTAACGGAGCATGATCTATCGAGATGCATATGGGTGACACGGTGGTTTTAGCGAGTTCGGGCCTCTCACGGTGGAGATAACAACCTTACGTCTTGTGCTCCGGAGAGGCTTTGCTTTGAGCATATATCCGGAGATTACAATGTGTGTGTGAGAGAGGAACGGATCCCCGTGTCTGAACTAAATCCTGAGACTAATGGTGAAAAGAGAGAGATATGGAAGAAAAGAGACCCCCCCCCCCAAGTCTAGTGGTGGGGGTGGATTATATAGAGTGCGCCACCCCCTCACCTCCTATGTTACAAAGTGGGGCATGAATCCATAATGTCAGCCCACTACCAAGCCCTCACCATGAGAATGATGTCGACTGCTTTGTTGTCTACTGGTCTTCGTATATCCGAGTGAGTCGTACGGTCGAGTGGTGAACTGTCATCCGAGTGGATGATATACTGCTTGGTCGAATGGATAGTATGCTGCTTGTCCGAGTGGGTAGTATGCCTGTATGAAATTTATCTAGACCCACATGTTGTGTGGACCCCATGCTCTATGATACTTCGACCCTTCGTGGGCCTACCTGTTATGTGTATCCCCAACAATGGGAGCGTGTGGCGGAGGAGGAGGAGGAGCGCCGCGCCCGCTGTGTGGCAGCCCAGCCGGCGATGGAGGATCTCGCCAAAGCCTCGGAGATGGCGTTCCCCTGGGTTGGCTTGCTGCTGATGCTCGTCGACCTCACCGACCCCCGCGATGACGACGACGACGAGGATGCCTAGGGCAACGCGTGCGCCTCAATTTTCTGTTTTATTTATTAATGTTTTAATTAGTGTAATGTGGACTATCACCGGCCTTTATGGCCGGCATTATGTTTTTTTTTATTTTCAAAATATTCCCATTTTTTCATTTTTTGCGAGCACAAAAAAATGGGTCGGACCAGTGTTGGGCGCAAGCACCGAATCACCGACCCAAATGCAAAATCGGACATGGGTGTCTGCTTGGACCGACCCAAACAGACGAAAAGCCAAAGCGCGCGTCCGTTTGATCGCCCGGTTGGAGTTGCTCTCGGCTCTCTTCTCGCCCCCACTTCAGCGACATCTCACGTTAGCTTAGCTGAGATCAATGAGATTGATTATTTTGAAAGCAAATACACTCAAACATTCTCAAATTTATTGCAGACACACATTTATGTTTGATGCACAACCTTAAAAAGTTTCGGCTCTTAATCCGATTTACGTTAATAGGGAAAAAAGATAAAATCAGATGTGAATAGTGTTAAAGTACTATTCACTCAATGTTATCACTATTTATATTCAAATTTGTCTTTTTAATCACTAAATGTACATCAAGTTTTGAGCCGATCTTTTCGGAGTTCTTTTAGAAAAAACTTCCAATCTGTTCGTTTACAATTATGATAGTACAATGAAGACCAGAAATAATAAAAATTATATTCACATTGGTAGACTTTCTAGCGACGATTACAAGCACTGAAATGAGCCAAAGGCACGCCGCTATCATCGTCCTCCATCGTCGGAGTTGGGCACAACTTGTTGTAGTAGACAGTTGAAAAGTCATCGTGCTAAGGCCTCATAGGACCAATGCACCAGAACAACAACCGTCACGGATGAAGAATAACGTAGATCGAAAGGATCCAACCCGAAGACACACGAACGTAGACGAACAACGACCAGATCCGAGCAAATTCAACAAAGATAGATCCGCCAGAGAAACACCTCCACACGGCCACCAACAATGCTAGATGCATCACCGGAACGGTGGCTAGTCAGAAAGACCTTTATTCCATCTTCAGGGAGCCGCCGCCGTCTCACTTTCCTGAGCAGGACACAAACCCTAACAAAATTCAAAAAAAAACGACTAAAAACGAAGCCGTCCTGCCGGCCCTTGATACGATCCACCGTGTCCCATGACTCTAGGGCCACCGGAGACGAGGCGGACGGACGGCGGCGCCGGCTAGAGGCAGAAACCCAAACTTTTTTGGAGAAGGAGGCGGCGATTAACGTTTTTACTTTGTGGATGAGCTGCATTGATTCACATGATTAATGCAAACACACACAAGATCCTATCTTTTTCGCAGTTGTAGACAATATCCCACATAAATGCCGTCAAATAATTTCAGATTTTTTCGAAATGTCTAAATATGATCTTTTTTTTATCTCACGATCTCATCTACCACAGGTACCCCCTCCCCCCACTTTTGCCGTGGGGTGATGATGACTCGGATCACCTCGGGCACTGCGATGCCATGGGCATCTTCCGTGTACCGATGTCTGGATTGGACCGAGCAGAGCACCGACTGGGGTTGGGTGCTGATTGATTTTGACAAGCCGTGACTGTGCCCACCACGGGCTTGTTCGTTTCGATCCGCTTAATCATTGGTAAATAAATATTGCATCCCAGAATGCAAACGTACGTCCCACTGGACAGAGGGACACCCATCCGGCCATCTCCAAGGGCCTCTTTAATGAAGAGATTTTTCATGAAGATTTTTGAAGGAGTAGTATCCTTAGAAGAAATCCCAGTGTCAGTTGTTTTATTCCTAGGATCGAACCATTAGGAACTGTTCCTCCAAAGGATTTTTATTTTGCACCACATTTCATAGAAAAATCCGCATGCACTTAGGCCTCTTGTAAAGTTTTTTTCTTTCCGTGATGCAACCAAAGGAAACAAATTCTTATAGGTTCTGTTTCTGCGTTCTGAGAATCACGTAGACCCTGTTCAAAGGAGAAGTCTTCCAGGAGCAAAGGCAAGAGAAGTGGCGCCCAAACGAAGGTTCTCTCATCCTTAATCCACCTTGTCAGATGGAATATTTGAAAAAAGAAGAAGAAAGGCACATGTCTTACAAAATAAAGCGGCGCCTATGGTAATGGTAGTTAGCTTTATTAAGAAGGAGGCATCACTTTGAGCTGTTGCGATTGCGAAACACTTGAGTAATGTAATGCCGTGAGAATAATTCGTTAGTGTTGCATCGCGTTGGCGGTGTGTATCCTACAAAATCCTCTTCTTAATCAATAAAAACAGCAAATCTTTTGTCTTATTTAAAAAAAGAGGAAAAATAGAAAAGTGGCGCCATAGTAAATACGTCTGCGTGTGCTTAATGGATGCCTCGTTGATGGTCGTTGTGTTTTCGATAGGAGTCCCCTGGCGAGACTGCGATCCATGTGTCGTTTGCGGGTGTAACGTGTCCGTCTTTGTGGTCGTGGGGATTCATGCTTCGAGAGTAGTCTACATGTGGTCAAGTTGTACCAGTTTTCATCCGGTTTCACCGGCAACTAACATGGGTACTTGCTCGGAAAGATCAGAAATGCTGGCTACTCTACTCGAGTGGCATTCATTTAAACGCTCTTATATCTTTTTATAGGGGAAGTACTACTGCAAATTCTTTCGCCCACTTGCCTTTCCTTTCACAAATCACTCTGACTCTGATCGATCGCCTCCACAGTATGCCTCGTGCAGGAGGTCGGTCTGCGCATTGTCATGCAGAGAAAGCATCGAAAACAATCAGCCAACACAAAAGGCCACAAGGGAATTAAACAGATGGATCGACTAATTAAACACACAAAGGCATCGTCGACGAGAAATCAGGAAAGCGCGCTCTGCCAGCCAAGCAGAACTGAAGAACACGTACAGAAGAAAGGGAATCTGGTAATTACAACCAGGTCGAACTAACAGAACAGCCAAGCATTAGACTTGCCTACACGTACGCATGCATGCATGCACGCACGGTTGCACGTAGCTCCAACAAATCAGTTAACCCGTCCACCGTAGGGGCAGCGCGGGCTCCATCCACAGGAGTCGCCGGCGGCGGTGTCCACGACGACAACCCTCGCGCCTAGGCGACGGCTGCAGCGGCGGCGACATTGGCCGGCGGGCAGAGGGAGCCGTCGGAGGTTCCCGGTGTTGGCCGGAGAAGCTCTTCACTTGTCACTGGCACAGAAGAGAAGGAAGAGGGGGAGGCGAGGCGAGGAGCGAGTGAAGTGTGGCGGTCACACCTCCTCGCTAGCTGCCGGGATTTAAAGGCCACACATCATTCACTCAGCGTGTTCCTTTATAGATTGATTGAGTATACATCACCCACTTTACTAAACTCTTTCTATAATGAACATCGTCCATGTTACTTAATCAAGCATGGCATCTGCTGTCTCATTTTCCTCGTCTTTGTAGCTAAACTATCTCAAGGGATTTTAGAACTACTTTTAATACTGTCATCAGCACTGTTACTCCCTTCATCTCAGTTTACAAGTCTTGCACGTATACCTAGATCGTTAATTTGATCAACTTAATAAGAGGCATACATTACAAAAAATATATGATTAGAAACTTTAGATATTCTATTTTCTAATGATATAATTTTATGTTAAACAATTTATTTTATATAAATTAAATTGACAACCTAGTTACACGTGCAAGCCTTGTAAACCGAGATGGAAGAAGTAATAAGTTTGTTGCTTCCACCAATAATTCAAGTTTGTTGCGTGGAGTACGTCAAGATGCATAACGGGCGAGCAGCGCCAATTGTTTGCAGGTCAGCACTGCCATCCATGCCCTGGGAGAAAAGCGAGAGCGGCGATAGCGCACACGAGCTCGCCTGCTCTCGATGCTCATGCCAATGGGACAAGGGCGCGTCGGTTCGTATGTTAAATGCGACTGTATATGGGAGGAAAAGGTAGGTAGCGTCAAACTGTATCATACTGTGATTTCGACGTCTGATAACGTTGGTTTGACGGCACAACATGCATATGTTCCGTTGGTACAGGAATTTACAGCCTATCCTAGCATCAGACCGCCTGTGTGTGACTGAAGATGTCTGCGCCTCCTTCCGACGGGTGCTCTGTTATCCATGGCTCCTTGGGTTCGAGCTCGAATGCCCCTTGCTGTCGACGCTGATTAAGACAACCATGTTCAGAATATCAGTTCTGAAGATCATGCTGGTGGCAGCGGTGCTCCTGCGCACAGTTTTGCTGCAGAGGCGTTCACTGCTCTAGGTACGCTCTGCTCGTGGTGCTCCTACGCCAGTTTTGCAGTAGGATTCCGTGGACGGGAGAGCTAACGGGGCATCGATCGCCGACGAAGCTTACGAAAACGAAACTGAAATTCAGTCCCCTTTTTCGTCGCATGAGGAGATAGACGACCACGATCCAGAAAATGGAAGTTCCGCCGGCGGTGAAAACTGCAGTGAGCCAGGTAGCTACAGAGAATCGGTGACCGAGGTTGGAGCTGGATCTAGCAGCGACGTCAATGGTGACAACCGAGCACCGAAGCGGCCAAGGAAGCTGTTCGCACTGGTAAAAAATGACACCTGCAGAAAGCTGTTCGCACTGGTATACTCATGTAGTTAACGATAGAACTAATACAGAGTGATTATGTTATGTAGTGTTTACTATGTGAACTGTGTTGTCGTGCATGCTTGCATCGCCTGCTTGGCCTTCTTGTGTGTTAGTGTACGATTTCCACTTAGTCACGTTGGTACAGTACCAAAACGATGTCGCCAGGGTTTGGACGTCCGTCGTCACGCAACGCGCAACATCGGCTCCTCCCATCCATAACACGCATTAAATGAGGCAACGTCAATACCGTATACGTCCCGTATCCCCAGAACGAGTGGACGCCTCGCGATAACGGGACCAGGCGAGCCCGTCCACGCCAATGAATTTTTGGAAGAAACTTGTGCTACTAGTACGTACGTACCTGAAACGAAATGAAACACTATTGGAACAATTGGCTGTGCCTACCTAAAACCTTGCGGTCCGTAGTGACTAGTAAATGGGATAATAAAACCTCTCGCGTCCCGTCGTGTCCTTTGTTAGGTGCTAAGTTAACCGGGCTCATCATTATCGGTACCAGCACTGTGCAGCAGGAGGTGTCTCAATCTGAATCTGGTGCCCGGTTCATGAGCTGAGAGCCGAGATCTCGAGTAAGAAAACTTTTGAACTTTTTACACCATCAGATGGCGATTGTTATCTTGCTGGCTAGCTACTGCTCTTGTTATGTTCCTTTTTCAGTAAACATCACACCGGAGAGGCAGGTGGCTGGGGTAGGTTGAGTGGCCGTTATCCGTTTCCAGCAGTCGTGGCATGTGTTCCACAAGAAGGTAGGATGGTCTTGCGGGAGCTTGAATTTTCCTCTACGGAGAACCGCACAGCAGCAGCAGCAGCAGCTGGCTGCTAAATTATGTGGCAACGGAGACAGAAGGTGGCTGACCAGTGCAGAATCTCACTGTAAAGCCACTGCTTATTTGTGGCATGGAGGTGTGGCCTTAAAGCAGAGCTAAGCGGAGGAAGAATTATAGGTGCAGAGAGTAGAACAGTAGATGTGCTTATGTTCCTTTTTTCTAAGCAGGATATCGTGGGCTTTTGCTCCGCAGAAAGTCGAACCAGCTGCGCAGTTCTTCCGCTGCTAATCTGAACAAAAGTTTTTTCCTCCTTGAGCATAGTAGTATCTGCCTAGGCAGGGCCAGCTCGTGGTCTGCATGGATTGTGTACAATACATGCATGGAGAGCTCTGTTGCACCAGGCACCAGCCAGCCATCAGGGGGGAAAGCCAGCATTGCATGTGTTGGGGTGGTGGTGCATGCCAGTGTGTGTCTGTGCGTGTGGGCAGCTTTGTCGACTCGAAAGGGATGAGCTTTGGTGCAGGGGGAAATGGGGCAAAAGCAGAGCCGCTTGGATCTCCAGGACAAGTGAGGATCATCAAAGGAGCAGTGTTGCGCGATTCACGGGGAGCCAGACTGCCACCTTGGAGCAATTCTAGCGGAGTCTTTATATTGGTCTGAACGTTATAATAATCATCAATCAATCTGGTGAAATATGAAGATTTGCGGTTAAAATTACACTAACAAAGACGTCATCCGATCCCTTAATTTATGGAGCACCCTCTATATCGTATCCACAAGCCTCCATATTTGAAGGTTGAGGTGTTGGTGATTGAGCGGGAGGGAAGACCCTCCCTCCTCGGTCTTTTGCACATCCCATCTTCTCTCCTGCCAATGACACAGCTGGCTAGACGGCCATGGCATCGGGAAGTGTGCCAACCACCCATGGCCGCTCTTGCCACATTTTCTTGGTACCCGCCAAGTTTTTTTGTCACCCACAACTATAAAAAGGTCATTGATATGGTCGAATAGCTCACAATCTTCACTTCCAACACCACTGCCCTGCAGCCAAATCTGATCAGGGATCACGCCGTCGCCAACACACTGAATGGATGTCAATGATTTGATAATCAATCCCTTGTGTTATCTCTTTTGTAACTCTCAAAATTATGTTGTTTTACGACAAGACTTTTGTAGGATCGCAAGTAGGTCTAGAGGGGGAGGGAGTGATTAGACTACTTGATCAAATAAAAACTTTAACATTTTTCTAATTTTAGTTGTAGGCAAGTTTTAGCAATTATCATCAGTCAAACAACACCCTACACATGCAAGTCTAAAGAGTATGCAACGGAAAGTAAAGACTTTGCATATGAACATAACGGAAGGGATCGAAGAAATCAAACGCAATGAAGACACGGTAATTTTTGGCGTGGTTTCGATAAGTGTTGCTATCGTACATCAACGTTGATGGAGACTTCAACCCACAGAGGATAACAGCTGCGCGAGTCCAAGGAGGGTCCATCTACGAAGGGTCCACGGAGAAGCAACCTTATCTATGCCATCACGGCTTATACCCACGAAGGACTAGCCTCACTCGGGGTAGAACTTCACAAAGTAGGCGATCTTCTTGCCCATACAAACTCCTTAATTCAACTCCAGAATCTTTGGAGGCTCCCAAGTGACATATAACCAATATAGAAGACACCACTCTCCAAAAGGTAATAGATGCTATTGATGATGAACTCCTTGCTCTTGTGTTCCTCAACACACAATCACTCTCACAAAGATTTGGCATGATAGTAGGAGAAGGATTGGAGTGAAAAGTAACTTGAGGGGGCTATAAATCAAGGATCAAATGGTCAGAGTGGAATCCCTTGATCCCAACACAAGTGTAGGTTCTCTCAGAAAATGGATATGGGAAGTGGTAGTTTCGTCTTGATTGCGCTCTCTGAGAGTAGGTGGTGTGGGTGGGGTATATAGACATCACCAAAGATGTAGCCGTTACACACCTTTATGCACAAATTGGTGGGACCGGATGAAAAACTCAGTGAGACTGACCAGTGCAAAAGGTTTGAACTTCAGACGTTTCGATGAGACCGGAGGAATCGACTCGGTGGGATCTATTGTTTATGACCTAAGAACTTTCCACATTTCTGTAATTTCGATCGGTTTCACTCGGTAATTTCGATATAAAAACAATAGGTTACAGAAGGTTGGCACGTGCACTTCGGTGGGAGCGAATGTCATCTCAGTGAGACCGACTTTCTAGGGTTTAAGCAGTGGCTCTGTCTAGTGTATCTCGGTGAGTCCAAAATGGATTGGTTCGGTGGGACCGAGATGAACTTAAGGGTTTTTGGCAGATTGGAATGTGAGGGTGTGGCTGAGGGTTTTGAAGCAATATCTTCAAGCACTTTGAGCAAATGACTCATGATCAAAACCCCATCCCCTTTCAATAGTATTGGCTTTTCTATGTACTCAATATGATCTTGAATCACTTAACCAAAAATATATAGTCTCTCAGCTTTTGCCAATTTCATGTCCTTGCATTTTGAGGGGTCACGTTCACATCTCCTTGCCATACCTACATTGAACTTTTCTGGAATAATCTTTGAATAGGCATTAGTCCAATTATGTATATATTGTTATGAATTATCAAAACCGTCCGGCGATTAGTTGCACTTTTAATTTTAACATATCAAAGTGTTAAATTCCGACTATAACAAGCACAAGCTGTGTAAAAAAGCTCTCGGATTAATTTCAGAAGTTTATTTTGTACCCCTTGATGTTTTCTCTTCCATATTCGACACAATATCACATGCTTGTCCTCTCGCATTGTCCACATTAAGGTCAAGACTCTTCAATTCCTCTTATAGAACACGAAACAATTCTTGTCCGATGGTATCTTTCACATCCAGATAACCTAAGAAAGATTCTTCAATGCAAGGAGAACTTGAAGATGCATCAAATTCATAATTAATAAAAACATTTGTTCTTGGTGGCTTGCATTCAGAGTACAATCAAGTATAATGGAGAAGTACTTTGCAACTTTATCCTTTCCAATGATTTTAGACTTGCGAGCAAATTTGTTAACTCAAGATGGAAAGACAAGATAATTATCAGAAATTTTATAATCGGTGATGCAGACCTATTGGCAACCAGATCAAGTTCAGCCAACATTTGAGCCGGTCCTAAGAGCATCTCCAACATCCAAGCAAAATGAGGGCCGCGCCGCAAATTTGGCCTTTTTAACGCGCGCAAGCGGTAGAGTAGCTCTAGCGGACGCGCAATAAGCACGCACGGGGCATATAGAGTTGGGTGCGGTGTGTATTTGGTGCACCTGTTTCCGCGTGCGGCACACTCGAGCACTCGCGCCGCACTCTCTCCGCTGCGCCACCTTCGCCCCGTACGCGCCGCCGCCAGCGAACTGGCCCGATGGACGCCCGCGCTGGTACCCCCTCACCCCTTCCTACAACCGCGACCACTCCGCCGCCGCCGCCGCAAACCCTAGCGCGGGGAGCTTTGGCTTCGCCCCCGCCGGAGTTCCTCCGAGCACCGGCATCGCGCGCGGCCTCTTCCTGTTGCCGCGGATGACCTCGGTGGCGGGTGGCGTCGCGCCGGCGCCCGCCGTACCACGTGCCCCCCTCTCGAAGCTCCCAAATGCGGCGCGGCCGAAGAAGGGCAAGGTTTCCGCGAAGAAGAAGAAGGCGGTGGATGACTCCGGCTCCTCCAAGCAGTCGAGGAAGAAGCTTGCAGGGCGTGCGACGGGTGTGGCGGGTACCGAAGCGCCGGCGAGCTCACTCGTTGAGCCGACGGCCGACGCGCACAATGTGTTTGTGGAAATGCCCGAAAGGTATAAAATTTCGCCAACTTTTTTGTTGTTGTTATTTTTTTTAACGCATACATATAGATAGCTTATTTGCATTACATACTTTTGTAGTGCCAACGATGATGCATACATGTCAACTATGGGTGTCGGCTCAAACAATTCGCATTGGTCTCAAACCAATGACATGCATTTTGAAGACCATGAGTTCGAGGTGAACGCGGATGGTGAGGGCATTGTCGATGCGTCGAATGGAAGAGGAGGCAACTACACCAACGACAAAGACGTCGTGCTATGCAAAACTTGGTTGGACGTGTCGAGGGATCCATCCGTTGGAGGTGATCAAAGTAGAGATGCTTATTGGCTCCGGATGAAAGAACACTTTGATCTACGCAACGTGAGTGGAATTGACCGTTTGATCGATCTCTTCGCTCCCGGTGATCGACAATCAACAAGGATTGTCAACAATGGGCGGCCGCACAAAAGACGGTTGACAAGTTGAACCCAAGTGGCACCGATGGTGAAGATAGGGTAAGTTAAATATTGCACAAAATTTGTTCAAAGGAGAGGGGAAGAGGACCAAGAAGGGGAAGATCAAGAAAGTAAGGCCATTTACCTTGCCTCATTGCTATGAAGTACTGAAGGATGATGAGAAATGGAAGAAGCATGAAGATAATAATAATATGGATTTGAGCAAAAAATGCAAGCGAACAATTAATTTGGAAGATGACGAGGAGGAGGATGCATCAAGTGATGATGGCAAGAGAAGCCCCACACCAAACTCGGTTTCATACTCGAAGCCAAAACGACCGGATGGCACCAAGAAAGACGCAAAAGAAAAGAAGAAGAAGAAAGGAGATGATGAGCTCAAAAATGCTATGGAAGCAATTGTCAACGCAAGAAAAAAAGCCAACAAGGTGAGGAAGATGGCAAGGAACCAAGATTCCGCGGCCGAGGAGAGGAGGTTGGCGGCCGAGGAGAGGAGGATGGCTGCCGAGGAGAGGAAAGTGGCATTGGAGGAGAGGAAGGTGGGCATGGAGGAGCGATCTAAATTGTTGGAATGGGAGAAGCACTTGTTTTTTTGGACACATCTATGTTCAATGATGCGCAAAAGGAGTATGTTAATCTTGCTCGTGAAGAAGTTTTAATCCAAAAAAGAGCCATGATTCGTGCAATGGGTGGCGGTGGCCTTGGCGGCATCGGAGGCATGGGTGGCATGGGTGCCATGAGTGGCTTTGGAGCTAGCATGGGCGGCATGGGTTTCATGGGTGGCTTTGGAGCTACCATGGAGACCATGGGAGGCATGGGTGGCTTCGGAGCACCTCCGGGCGGCATGGCCGGCATGGGGGGCATGAGTTATGCTCTCTCATTGAAGGCATGGGTGCACCTCCGTGCGCCGGTGTGCCACCTTCGCATGAAGATGCCGTTGAAGATCTTGCCAACACCTTCCGAGCTTCACGAGATGAGGGTGTGGCGCGCAACAATGAAGAGGAGTAGGAAGAATCATCTTCGGAGGATTCGGATGAATCGGAGGAAGATGAGGATGAAGACGAGGACGAGGCTTGATTGTTGTGTCTTTCGTTTGTGTCATAAACTTGGTTTGCATTTTAGACATGGTTGAATGATGTTGTGGGCATGAATTTAAACTTGTGGGCATGAATTTTTGGTCATCAACTTGTTTGTGATTTAAATTATATGCTATGTCTTTGTTTTGTGATGTGCGAAATTTATTTTGTGTCCAAAATGCAACAAATTTGTGACATACGTCGGCTGCGCGCGCGAGCTGTGCTGGAGCCAGCGTTGTGCGCCGCACCAAACCTGACGATGAACACGCCGCAAACCAGTTTTTAGCGTGCCGCGCAAGATGCTCTAAAAAATTACCAATGTGAATTTTGTAAATATGAACCAACCAAGCAGCATGACCATAATCAACACACCAACTAGCGCGAAGCAACGAGGGAAGCAGATGAACTCTCTGATATACCAGCATCGGAGAACACGCTCGCACGGCGCGAGGAATAGAATCTGGTAGCAAATCGAAGCAACACAACAGCCAAGAATTAGACCTGCCGACGACATGGACGCTCGCACAGAGCTCCAGCAGATCAGTTAATCCGTCGATCGACCCGACCAGCTCTTTCTCTTCTTGCACCTCGCGCCCTCTGCAGAGGCGGCGACAGGCTCCATCCACACGAGTCTCCGGCGGTGTTGACGACGATGATCTTCGCGGCTCGGCGAAGGCGGCGCTGCTGACCGAGCAGCGGAGAGAGCCTTGCAGTGCTGGCGACACCCGCTTGTCATTGCTACAGCCGACAGAAGAGAGGAAGACGAGGGAGAGGCAAGGTGAGGTGAAGGTCACGCCTCGACCGCTGCTGGAATTTAAAGATCACACTCACAGGCCATCCACTGGCAGCACTATTTGGGTTGTTTCTATCTATAATAAACACCACCCACGTCGCGAAATGAAGCAACAGCACTGCTATTCAGGTGTTTTCAAGGCACCTCCATGCCATGGCACTTCTTCTTCTCCTCTTTACTTCGCTTTTGAACACAAATCATTGCACTGTTTTTGGACAAGTAGATTAATATCCAGATTATTGGATGGGGCACGTACGTCATGCATGATGGTTTTGCCGAATAATTGGGACTCAGACGAGTCTCAAGTAGGAGTATTTGTTAGGTCCACCGAGAAAAAAAAGGAACAAAATATTCATCGAGAAACAAAGGGCTCCCCAGGCTGTGCGGACATAAAATGTTGTGCTCCGTAGTGAGTGAAATAATAAGACGCGCACCTTGTCATGTCCTTGTTAGGTGGCTAATTTAATCGGGTCCATCATTACCAGAACTGTGCAACGGAAGGTGTCTGAATCTGGTGGGCAATGAGCTCGGATCTTGAGCCAGATAACTTACATTTTACACCACTAGTGATTAGTGAACCTCAAACCAAATCAGAGAGGGCCAAGTAGCCCCCCATCGTGAAAATGAACAAAACTGATCCTTTTCTGAAAGTTCAACACAAAATGACCTCAATCTGAAATATTTCACAAATGGCCCTCTTTTGCATGACGCTCGGGGCCGGGGCCCCATGTCAAAAAGCATGACGCTCCGGACTAAAGTGTCATGGTTGTGACATGTAGGATGACGCCCCGGACTAGGGTGTCATGCCAAATAGCATGACGCCCTAGACTGAAGCGTTATGCTATCTATCCGTTTCCAGCATCGACGGCATGTGTTTCACAGTCACACGGAGACGTTGGGTCAGCTGTTCCGTTCGTTGTACAGGAAAGTAAACAGCAAGAACAGAAACTGCAGCAGCAGCCAGCAGCAGAGAAGATGGCGTTGGGTGGGCACAACACAACAGTGGCTGCCGAATAATCTGGATTTTTTGGCAGCAGAGACGGACAGACAGAAAGTGTGGCACAGGCGCAGAATCTCGCTTTGAAGCCACTTGTTACCTGTTCTGCGGCAACGGGGATGTGACTCCAAAGCAGGAGGTAGCATCTTCAGCCTCGCAGCAACGTGCCAACTTGCAGCTAGATTTGAAACCACATATCGACCTTGGGCAGAGCCACCCGTTCCGCTCATCAAAGAAACGATGCGATGATACTAACTGATAAGTCTAATTATGGAATAAGTGCCGATAGAACACTATATGTCTAAGCAGGACAGTAGCGGATCTGCACTGCAGAAAGTGGAACAGATCCGGCGCTCTCGGCTGCTATATTTTAACAGCGTATCTGAGCCGAAGATTTTCGTAGCATGTCCAGTTCCGGATCCCCATGGATGTACTGGTGTACGTACATGGAGGGCTCTGTCGCACCAGTCAGCACAAGGGAAAGCATTGGAGGCGTGGTGTGTGCCAGTGTGTGCAACTTTGTCAACTAGAAGGGGATGATCTTACTGATGCAGAAAGAAATGGAACAAAAGCAAGAGCTGCTTTGGATCTATAGGACAAGTGAGGATCATCAAAGGTGCAGCCTGATGATGCTTTGTGTTCCCCCTTCGTCTGGATGGCTTCTTCTCAATCCTGTCAGAAAGGAGGGTAAGTTCTTACTGCTAAGTGTGCTGATGTTTATCTAAACTCTTTAGCCGCATCACTTCCGATGCTTAAACTCATCTCTATAAATGCATGCACATTCTACTCGTATCAATACCTTTGAAAGATTAAGCGACAAATATTAAGATTGACCAAGTTACCACATGCATCTTGTTTGCGATTGGGATACATTCACGAAAATGCGAACACCTGTGCCAAGTCTAAGACTTGTACCAACTGGACTGGTTCCACCATGATGAATCTAACCATTTGAGCTACGCTCAGTTTGCTATCCTTTTATAAGTTAAATGGGTTAAGTACAATCCTCCTCACATAGAGACATAGAGATATACTCCCTCCATCCGAAAAAGCTTGTCCATCAAATGGATGTATCTAGCACCAATTTAGTGCTAGATACATCCATTTGAGGGACAACCTTCGGAGAAGATCATATAGTAGACAAGGATGGCTCTCCCCTCTTCCCCTTTCCCCTCCTCTCTGGCGACCGCGGCGGCGGACTGTGCCCCTTGCTCCCCCTATCCCCTCCCGTCGTCCCTCCCTCTGGTTGACTCTCCGTCCTCCTCTCCCGCTTCTTCGCCCGCCCCCTGCTGTCCTCCCTCCCCTCGCCTTTGCCTCGCCTCCTCGGCTAACCAATTTTGGGCGCTCGACGGATGCGGCTCGGAGTCGGAGGATGACGATGTCCCTCCACTGCTCTCCCTACGCCTTCTCACCTGCTGGTGCCGGCTAAGGTGAGGAAGTTTGCCCCGGGTGGCCGTGGTCGTGTGGTGTCCTTGTCGGCGGTGGATGCTGGGTGGTCCATCATGTGGCGTCGTGGCCATAGATCTGGCAGGTGCGTCTGGCCGCTAGATCTCTCCCCTCTCCTTTCTTGTTAGGATGCAACCCCGTCGGGCTCGCCGCCATCTTCCTTGGTTGTGGCCTTGCTTTCTTTGTCCGATCTACCGTTGGGGTGGCAGACTGGGGCGCAGAGATCTGGTTCCTTGTCGGCGGCCGTGGTTGACGGGGCGGCGGCGGCGTGGGCTGCGGTGGGCGAAACCCTAGGGTCGGATGCCCTGCCGGGGCTCGCTTCGGTTGTGGGCCGGGGTGTGGTCCTGGGGCCCACTGGGCTTGTTGCTGAGTTGGATGTCGGTCGGCTGTCTGATTTGGACTTTCATCCTTTGCTCCCCCAGGATTGGATCAGCCGCGTGGGCCTCCTGTCGAGCCTGTTTGCCAGCCTATTTCGCTTAAGCCTGCTGGGCCACGGGTGCAGGGCTATATATGGATCAGAAAGGGATCCCTCGACCCCGATCTCTGGTTTCCGGCTTCCTTCTCTCACATTCATCGCTATCCATTCCGCATCCGGCGTCTCGTGAGATCCAAACCACCTTCTCCCTCTTGCTCTCCTTCGCCGCAGCCCTCTCCATGGACAAATCTCGGACTTCCTCCTCGGAGGCCTTGTCTCGCAGCAAGTAGGCCGCAAGGGCTCTTTGGAGCCAGGTCGATCCCCTGATCTGGAATACGATGTTGTGCTGCGGGGAAGTTGGAGGCGGGGCGTGCCGCGCAGGAGCATGTGGAGTGCGACCGTGCGGCGTGGGTGGCTGGGCCAAAGTGGCTCCAGCACGCGGAGGGTGCGGCGAATCCCTGGAAAGCCTCGGCTGCCGGTGCGGCGGCTGCCTCACAGGGCTCTCGGCCTGATCTTCCTTGCGGTCTAGGCAGCCATGCGCAGGTGGCTGGGCACAAGTGCTCCCTGGGTGATTTTGGTAATTAATGTCAACATATCTCTTGTTGGACTAATGTTTTTATCAAGTGCATTTCAGATAAGTTCAACAATGGAGTGGCATGGACTAGAGATGTGGAACCCCTTCAAAATGCTAAGGACAAAGATTGGCAAAGGCTCAAGACTCCGCATTTCCATTTTAGTGATTCAAGATCACATTGAGTCCATAGTGTTGGAAATATGCCCTAGAGGCAATAATAAATTAGTTATTATTATTATAGTTCCTCGTTCATGATAATCGTTTATTATCCATGCTATAATTGTATTGATTGGAAACTCAGATACATGTGTGGATACATAAACAACACCATGTCCCTAGTAAGCCTCTAGTTGACTAGCTCGTTGATCAATAGATGGTTACGGTTTCTTGACCATGGACATTGGATGTCGTTGATAACGGGATCACATCATTAGGAGAATGATGTGATGGACAAGACCCAATCCTAAGCCTAGCACAAAGATCGTGTAGTTCGTATGCTAATGCTTTTCTAATGTCAAGTATCATTTCCTTAGACCATGAGATTGTGCAACTCCCGGATACTGTAGGAATGCTTTGGGTGTACCAAACGTCACAACGTAACTGGGTGGCTATAAAGGTGCACTACGGGTATCTCCGAAAGTGTCTGTTGGGTTGGCACGAATCGAGACTGGGATTTATCACTCCGGTTGACGGAGAGGTATCTCTGGGCCCACTCGGTAGGACATCATCATAATGTGCACAAAGTGACCAAGGGGTTGATCACGGGATTATGTGTTACGGAATGAGTAAAGAGACTTGCCGGTAACGAGATTGAACAAGGTATCGGCATACCGACGATCGAATCTCGGGCAAGTACAATACCGCTAGACAAAGGGAATTGTATACGGGATCGATTGAGTCCTTGACATCGTGGTTCATCCGATGAGATCATCGTGGAACATGTGGGAGCCAACATGGGTATCCATATCCCGCTGTTGGTTATTGACCGGAGAACGTCTCGATCATGTCTGCATGGTTCCCGAACCCGTAGGGTCTACACACTTAAGGTTCGATGACGCTAGGGTTATAGGGAATAGATATACGTGGTTACCGAATGTTGTTCGGAGTCCCGGATGAGATCTAGGACGTCACAAGGAGTTCCGGAATGGTCTGGAGGTAAAGATTTATATATGGGAAGTCCTGTTTTGATCACCGGAAAAGTTTCGGGTGCTATCGGTAATGTACCGGGACCACCGGGAGGGTCCCGGGGGTCCACCAAGTGGGGCCACCGGCCCCAGAGGGTAGCATGGGCCAAGTGTGGGAGGGTACCAGCCCCAGGTGGGCTGGTGCGCCCCCCACAAGGGCCCAAGGCGCCTAGGGTTTGGGGAGGGGGCTCCTCCACCTTGCTTGGGGGGCAAGTTTCCCCATCTCCCCCCTTGGCCGCCACCCTAGATGGGTTTTTGGGGCAGCCGCACCCCTTGGGGTGGGAACCCTAAGGGGGGAGCAGCCCCCTCCCTCTCCCCTATATATACTTGAGGTTTTGGGGCTGCCACACATAAGAGTTTCCACCTCTCCCCGGCGCAACCCTACCTCTCTTTCTCCTCATCTCTCGCGGTGCTTGGCGAAGCCCTGCAGGATTGCCACGCTCCTCCACCACCACCACGCCATTGTGCTGCTGCTGGACGGAGTCTTCCCCAACCTCTCCCTCTCTCCTTGCTGGATCAAGGCATGGGAGACGTCACCGGGCTGCACGTGTGTTGAACGCGGAGGTGCCGTCCGTTCGACACTAGGATCTCCGGTGATTTGGATCACGACGAGTACGACTCCCTCAACCCCGTTCTCTTGAACGCTTCCTCTTAGCGATCTACAAGGTTCTATAGATGCACTCTCCTCTCTCTCGTTGCTAGTATCTCCATAGATAGATCTTGGTGACTCATAGGAAAATTTTGAATTTCTGCTACGTTCCCCAACAGTGGCATCATGAGCTAGGTCTATTGAGTAGATTCTTTGCACGAGTAGAACACAAAATAGTTGTGGGCGTTGATTTTGTTCAATATGCTTACTGTTACTGGTCTTATCTTGATTTGGCGGCATTGTGGGATGAAGCGGCCCGGACCGACCTTACACGTACTCTTACGTGAGACAGGTTCCACCGACTGACATGCACTTGTTGCATAAGGTGGCTAGCGGGTGCCAGTCTCTCCCACTTTAGTCGGATCGGATTCGATGAAAAGGGTCCTTATGAAGGGTAAATAGCAATTGGCATATCACATTGTGGCTTTTACGTAGGTAAGAAACGTTCTTGCTAGAAACCCATAGCAGCCACGTAAAACATGCAAACAACAATTAGAGGACGTCTAACTTGCTTTGGCAGGGTATGCTATCTGATGTGATATGGCCAAGAAGAATGTGATGAATGATATGTGATGTATGAGATTGATCATGTTCTTGTAATAGGAATCACGACTTGCATGTCGATGAGTATGACAACCGGCAGGAGCCATAGGAGTTGTCTTAATTTATTGTATGACCTGCGTGTCATTGAACAACGCCATGTAATTACTTTACTTTATTGCTAACTGGTAGCCATAGTAGTAGAAGTAATAGTTGGCGAGACAACTTCATGAAGACACAATGATGGAGATCATGATGATGGAGATCATGGTGTCATGCCGGTGACGATGATGATCGTGGAGCCCCGAAGATGGAGATCAAAAGGAGCAAAATGATATTGGCCATATCATGTCATTTTTTGATCGCATGTGATGTTTACCATGTTTATGCATCTTATTTGCTTAGAACGACGGTAGTAAATAAGATGATCCCTCATTAAAATTTCAAGAAAGTGTTCCCCCTAACTGTGCACCGTTGCGAAAGTTCGTCGTTTCGAAGCACCACGTGATGATCGGGTGTGATAGATTCTAATGTTCACATACAACGGGTGTAAGCCATATTTACACACGCGAAACACTTAGGTTGACTTGACGAGCCTAGCATGTACAGACATGGCCTCGGAACACAAGAGACCGAAAGGTCGAGCATGAGTCGTATGGTAGATACGATCAACATGAAGATGTTCACCGATGATGACTAGTCCGTCTCACGTGATGATCGGACACGGCCTAGTTGACTCGGATCATGTAATCACTTAGATGACTAGAGGGATGTCTATCTGAGTGGGAGTTCATTAGATGAACTTAATTATCCTGAACATAGTCAAAAGCCCTTTGCAAATTATGTCATAGCTCGCGCTTTAGTTCTACTGTTTTAGATATGTTCCTAGAGAAAATATAGTTGAAAGTTGACAGTAGCAATTATGCGGACAGTAGAAGGCTTATGTCCTTAATGCACCGCTCGGTGTGCTGGACCTCGAACGTGGTCTGTTGATCTTGCGAACATCTGACATACACGTTTTGATGACTACATGATAGTTCGGTAATGTTAAATGGTTTAGAATTGAGGCACCGAAGACATTTTTGAAATGTCGCAGAACATATGAGATGTTCCAAGAGCTGAAATTGGGATTTCAGGCTCGTGCCCACGTCAAGAGGTATGAGACATCCGACGAGTTTTCTAGCCTACAAACTAATGGAGAAAAGCTCAATCGTTGAGCTTGTGCTCAGATTGTCTGAGTACAACAATCACTTGAATCGAGTGGGAGTTGATCTTCCAGATGAGATAGTGATGTTTCTCCAAAGTCATTACCACCAAGCTGCTAGAGCTTCGTGATGAACTATAACATATCAGGGATAGATATGATGATCCTTGAGATATTCGCAATGTTTGACACCGCGAAAGTAGAAATCAAGAAGGAGCATCAATCGTTGATGGTTAGTGAAACCACTAGTTTCAAGAAGGGCAAGGGCAAGAAGGGATACTTCATGAAACGGCAAATCAGCTGCTGCTCTAGTGAAGAAACCCAAGGTTGAACCCAAACCCGAGACTAAGTGCTTCTGTAATAAGGGAAATAGCCACTGGAGCAGAATTACCCTAGATACTTGGTAGATGAGAAGGCTGGCAAGGTCGATAGAAGTATATTGGATATACATTATGTTAATGTGTACTTTATTAGTACTCCTGGTAGCACCAGGGTATTAGATACCGGTTCGGTTGCTAAGTGTTAGTAACTCGAAATAAAAGCTACGGAATAAACGGAGACTAGCTAAAGGTGAGCTGACGATATGTGTTGGAAGTGTTTCCAAGGTTGATGTGATCATGCATCGCACGCTCCCTCTACCATCGAGATTTGGTGTTTGCGTTGAGCATAGACATGATTGGATTATGTCTATCGCAATACGTTTATTCATTTAAGAAGAATAATGATTACTCTGTTTATTTGAATAATACCTTCAATGGTCTTGCACCTAAAAAGAATGGTTTATTGAATCTCGATGTAGTGATACACATTTTCATGCCAAAAGATATAAGATAGTAATGATAGTACCACTTACTTGTGGCACTGCCATGTAAGTCATATTGGTGTAAAACGCATGAAGAAGCTCCATGTTGATGGATCTGTGGACTCACTCGTTTTTGAAAAGTTTGAGACATGCAAACCATGTCTATTGGTGTATACGCATGAAGAAAACTCCATGCAGATGGATCGTTTGGACTCACTTGATTTTGAATCACTTGAAATATGCAAATCATACCACATGGGCAAGATGACTGAAAAGCCTCGTTTTCAGTAAGATGGAACAAGATAGCAACTTGTTGGAAGTAACACATTTTGATGTGTGCAGTCCAATGAGTACTGAGGCATGCAGTGAATATTGTTATGTTCTTACTTCACAGATGGTTCGAGTAGATGTTGTATATTTACTTGATGAAACACAAGTCTGAATTATTGAATGGTTCAAGTAATTTCAGAGTGAAGTTGAAGATCATTGTGACAAGAGGATAAAATGTCTATGATATGATCATAGAGATGTGTATCTGAGTTACGAGTTTTGGCACGCAATTAAGACATTGTGGAAATTGTTTCACAATTAATACCACCGGGAACACCATAGTGTGATGGTCTGTCCGAACATCATAGTTGCACCCAATTGGATATGGTGCGTACCATGATGTCTCTCATCGAATTACCACTATCGTTCATGGGTTAGGCATTAGAGACAACCGCACTCACTTTAATAGGGCACCACGTAATTCCGTTGAGATGACACCGTTTGAACTATGGTTTGGAGAAACCTAAGTTGTCATTTCTTAAAAGTTTGGGGCTTCGACACTTATGTGAAAAAGTTTCAGGTTGATAAGCTCGAACCCAAAGCGGATAGAATGCATCTTCATAGGGCACCCAAAAATAGTTGGGTATACCTCCTATCTCAGATCCGGAAGCAAAAGTAATTTTTTCTAGAAACGGGTCCTTTCTCGAGGAAAAGTTTCTCTCGAAAGAATTGAGTGAGAGGATGGTGGAGACTTGATGAGGTTATTGAACCATCACTTCAACCAGTGTGTAGCAGGGCACAGGAAGTTGTTCATGTGGCACCTACACCAATTGAAGTGGAAGCTGATGATAGTGATCATGATGCTTCGGATCAAGTCACTACCGAACCTCGTAGGTCGACAAGGACGCGTACTACTTCAGAGTGGTATGCAATCCTGTCTTAGAGGTCATGTTGCTAGACAACAATGAACCTACGAGCTATGGAGAAGCGATGGTGGGCCCGGATTCTGACGAATGGCTCGAGGCCATAAAATCCGAGAGAGGATCCATGACTTTGGAAGAAATACTTGATGGTCATAAGGCTGTTGGGTATAGATGGATTTTAAGAGTATGACAGACAATGATGGTAAGTATCACCATTAAGAAAGCTCGACTTGTCGTTAAGATGTTTTCCGACAAGTTCAAGGAGTTGACTACGATGAGACTTTCTCACTCGTAGCGATGCTAAGAGTCTATTGGAATTATATTAGCAATTACTGCATGATTTATGAAATCTTGCAGATAGGATGTCAAAACATTGTTTCCTCGAAGATATTCTAGAGGAAAGGTTGTATGTGATACAACCAAAAGTTTTTTGTCAATCCTGAAAGACGCTAACAAGTATGAAAAGCTCCAGCAATCCTTCTAAGGACTGGAGTAAGCATCTCGGAGTTGGAATGTACGCTTTGATGAGATAATCAAAGATTTTGGGTTTATACAAAGTTTATGAGAAACTTGTATTTCCAAAGAAGTGAGTGGGAGCACTATAGAATTTATGATGAGTATATGTTGCTGACATATTGTTGATCAGAAATGATGTAGAATTTCTGGAAAGCATATAGGGTTATTTGAAAAGTGTTTTTCAATAGAAAACCTGGATTAAGCTGCTTGAACATTAAGCATCAAGATCTATGAGGATAGATCAGAAACCACTAAATGGTACTTTCAAATGAGCACATACCTTGACATGATCTTGAAGGTTTTCAAGATGGATCAGTCAAAGAAGGAGTTCTTGCCTGAGTTGTAAGGTATGAAGTTAAGAGTTAAAGCTCGACCACGATAGAAGAGAGAGAAAGGACGAAGGTCGTCCCCTATGCTTCAGACGTAGGCTCTATAGTATGCTATGCTGTGTACCGCACCGGAATTGTGCCTTGCCATGAGTCAGTCAAGGGGTACAAGAATGATCTAGGAATGGATCATTGGACAGCGGTCAAAATTGTCCTTGGAGTAAATAAGGACATGTTTCTCGATTATGGAGGTGATAAAGAGTTCGGGGTAAAGGGTTACATCGTTGCAAGCTTTAACACCTATCCGAATGACTCTGAGTAGCAAACCGGATATGTATAGTAGAGCAACCATTTGGAATAGCTCCAAGTGGAGCGTGGAAGCAGCATTTTACAATATGACCTAGAGATTTGCGAAGTACATACGGATCTGAATGTTGCAGACCCGTTGACTAAAACCTCTCTCATAAGCAAAACATGATCAAACCCTAGAACTCATTGAGTCTTAATCACATGGTGATGTGAACTAGTTTAGTGACACCAGTAAACTCTTTGGATGTAGGTCACATGGCGATGTGACCTATCAGTGTTAATCACATGGCGATGTGAACTAGATTATTGACTCTAGTGCAAGTGGGAGACTGTTGGAAATATGCCCTAGAGGCAATAGTAAATTTGTTATTATTATTATATTTCCTCGTTCATGATAATCGTTTATTATCCATGTTATAATTATATTTATAGGAAACTCAGATACATGTGTGGATACATAAACAACACCATGTCCCTAGTAAGCCTCTAGTTGACTAGCTCGTTGATCAATAGATGGTTACAGTTTCCTGACCATGGACATTGGATGTCGTTGATAACGGGATCACATCATTAGGAGAATGATGTGATGGACAAGACCCAGTCCTAAGCCTAGCACAAAGATCATGTAGTTCATATGCTAATGCTTTTCTAATGTCAAGTATCATTTCCTTAGACCATGAGATTGTGCAACTCCCGGATACCATAGGAATGCTTTGGGTGTACCAAACGTCACAACGTAACTGGGTGGCTATAAAGGTGCACTACGGGTATCTCCGAAAGTGTCTGTTGGGTTGGCATGAATCGAGACTGGGATTTGTCACTCCGGTTGACGGAGAGGTATCTCTGGGCCCACTCGGTAGGACATCATCATAATGTGCACAATGTGACCAAGGGGTTGATCACGGGATGATGTGTTACGGAACGAGTAAAGGGACTTGCCGGTAACGAGATTGAACAAGGTATCGGCATACCGACGATCGGATCTCGGGCAAGTACAATACCACTAGACAAAGGGAATTATATACAGGATCGATTGAGTCCTCGACATCGTGGTTCATCCGATGAGATCATCGTGGAACATGTGGGAGCCAACATGGGTATCCAGATCCCGCTGTTGGTTATTGATCGGAGAACGTCTCGGTCATGTCTGCATGGTTCCCGAACCCGTAGGGTCTACACACTTAAGGTTCGATGACGCTAGGGTTATAAGGAATAGATATACGTGGTTACCGAATGTTGTTCGGAGTCCCGGATGAGATCTAGGACGTCACAAGGAGTTCCGTAATGGTCCGGAGGTAAAGATTTATATATGGGAAGTCCTGTTTTGGTCGCCAAAAAAGTTCCGGGTGCTATCGGTAATGTACCGGGACCACCGGGAGGGTCCCGGGGGTCCACCAAGTGGGGCCACCGGCCCCAGAGGGTAGCATGGGCCAAGTGTGGGAGGGGACCAGCCCCAGGTGGGCTGGTGCACCCCCCCCACAAGGGCCCAAGGCGCCTAGGGTTTGGGGAGGGGGCTCCTCCACCTTGCTTGGGGGGCAAGTTTCCCCCTCTCCCCCCCTTGGCCGCCACCCTAGATGGGTTTTTGGGGCAGCCGCACCCCTTGGGGTGGGAACCCTAAGGGGGGCGCAGCCCCCTCCCTCTCCCCTATATATACTTGAGGTTTTGGGGCTGCCACACATAAGAGTTTCCACCTCTCCCTGGCGCAGCCCTACCTCTCTTTCTCCTCATCTCCCGCGGTGCTTGGCGAAGCCCTGCAGGATTGCCACGCTCCTCCACCACCACCACGCCATTGTGCTACTGCTGGACGGAGTCTTCCCCAACCTCCCCCTCTCTCCTTGCTGGATCAAGGCATGGGAGACGTCACCGGGCTGCACGTGTGTTGAACGCGGAGGTGCCGTCTGTTCGGCACTAGGATCTCCGGTGATTTGGATCACGACGAGTACGAATCCCTCAACCCCGTTCTCTTGAATGCTTCCGCTTAGCGATCTACAAGGGTATGTAGATGCACTCTCCTCTCTCTCGTTGCTAGTCTCTCCATAGATAGATCTTGGTGACAGGTAGGAAAATTTTGAATTTCTGCTACGTTCCCCAACACATAGGAAAGTCAATACTATTAAAAGGGGATGAGGTGTTATTTAATGGTTTGCTTGCTCAAGTGCTTAGTGATATTGCTCCAAAGCCCTCAACCACTTTCTCATTTCCACATATATCCAAAACCTAAAGTCAAACTCGGCCCCAGCAATTTGATTCATCCGGCGCCACCGAGTTCATTAACATAGACACTGCCAGAAACCCTAATCAATTCAGCCACACTGATATGGATCTCGGTCTCACCAAGATGGCCTTGCAAACTTTTTGTTGCCTATTGCAATTATTTTGGTCTCACCGAAATGTGCAATTGGTCCCACTGAGTTTGCTTGACCAACTCTCTGTTTGATCAATTGCTGAAATCGGTCTCACCGAGCTCATGCAACCAGTCTCATCGAGATGAGGTTTTGCCCTAGCCCTAGCACATCGGTCCCACCGAATTGATCCTGTCGGTCCCACCGAAAATCCTAACGTTCATAGTTTGAATTAGATCGGTCCCACCGAGTTTCTCTATTCGGTCTGACCAAGTTTGGTAAAATGTGTGTAATGGCTAGATTTTGTGTGGAGGCTATATATACCCCTCCACCCCTTCTCCATTTCTGAGAGAGCCATCAGAACATGCCTACACTTCCACTACTCATTTTCTGAGAGAGAACCACCTACTCATGTGTTGAGACCAAGACATTCCAATCCAACCACAAGAATATTGATCTCTAGCCTTCCCCAAGTTGCTTTCCAGTCAAATCATCTTTCCACCATAGCCAAATCTGTGAGAGAGAGTTGAGTGTTGGGGAGACTATCATTTGAAGCACAAGAGCAAGGAGTTCATCATCAACACACCATCTATTACCTTTTGGAGAGTGGTATCTCCTAGATTGGTTAGGTGTCACTTGGGAGCCTCTGTCAAGATTGTGGAGTCCAACCAAGGAGTTTGTAAGGGCAAGGAGACCGCCTACTTCGTGAAGATCTACCCAAGTGAGGCAAGTCCTTCGTGGGCGATGTCCATGGTGGGATAGACAAGGTTGCTTCTTCATGGACCCTTCATGGGTGGAGCCCTCCGTGGACTCGCGCAACCGTCACCCTTCGTGGGTTGATGTCTCCATGAACGTGAATGTACGATAGCACCACCTATCGGAACCACGCCAAAAATCTCTGTGTCTTCATTGCGTTTGCACACTCCAATCCCATCCCTTTACTTTCTTGCAACTTGCATGCTTTACTTTCCGCTGCTCATATACTGTTGTCATGCTTGCTTGAAATGTATTCTGAATGCTTAAATTTGTGCTAATCTACAACCTCAACTTGAAGAACTAAAAAACGGCCACCTTTACTTGTTGAGTGTCTAATCACCCCCTCTAGACACATCTTCTTGATCCTTTCAATTGGTATCACAACATTAGTATCCATTGCCTTGGTTTAATCACCATTGGAGGAAGATGGATGAGTCTACGATTGGGAGTATTAGACGTAGAGTGCCTATGCTTGACGGAGACTTCTTTATTGCTTGGAAAAATGAGATGCTTGAGATTTTAAATGAATATAATTTGATCAGGTACATTACTAGGCCTTGTGTGCCTCCCATTAATCTCTTGCATCCTACCCCTGATGAATATCTTGACATGACCCGCAATCTTAGAATTATGAATCTTATCATAAGAGGATTGCCTAGAAATTTGCTTGCATTTTCGCCTACCTTTGTTTGTGCTTATACTATATGGAGATATCTTGAGGAACGCTTTCCAAACTACTCTTTGAAAAATCTAGATGAGATTCTTCAAAAGTCCATAGCTTTTCATAAGATGAAACCTATGATCCAAATTTTGATGATTGCCTATTTGAGCTTCGTGGTCTCATGCATGCCAAAGGAGATGTTGGAGTCATTAGTAGCATCATTTCTCAAGTCATTGTAATTCACAAAGATGCACATTGTCATTGATACGTCTCCAATGTATCGACTTTTTCTCACGCTTTTCCTCTTGTTTTGGACTCTAATTTGCATGACTTGAATGAAACTAACCCTGGACTGACACTGTTTTTAGTAGAACTACCATGGTGTTGTTTTTGTGCAGAAATAAAAGTTCTCGGAATGGAAGGAAACTTTGCGAAGATTTTTTATATCAATAAAAATAATTTCTGGAGCCAAGACCTGCAAGAGAGGGGCACCTGGGTGGGCACAACCCACCAGGGTGCGCACCCCTCTCCTGGCGCGCCCAGGTGGGTTGTCCCCACCTGGTGGCCCCGCAGACGACCCCCTGATACTATAAAATCACATATTTCCAGAACAAAATCAAGGAGAAAGAATTATCGCAATCCACGAGACAGAGCCACCGCCAAGCCCTGTTCTTCCTTGGGAGGGCAGATCTGGAGTCCGTTTGGGGCTCCGGAGAGGGGGATCTTCGTTCTTCATCATCACCAACCCATCTCCATCGCCAATTCCATGATGCTCCCCACCGGGAGTGAGTAATTCCTTCGTAGGCTCGCTGGTCGGTGAGGACTTGGATGAGATTCATCATGTAATCAAGTTAGTTTTGTTAGGGCCTGATCCCTAGTATCTACTATGTTCTTAGATTGATGTTGCTATGACTTTGCTATGCTTAATGCTTGTCACTTTGGGCCCGGGTGCCATGAACTCAGATCTAAACCGTTTATGAATTCATCATTATATCCATGTTTTAGATCCGATCTTGCAAGTTATAGTCACCTACTATGGTTATGATCCGACAACCCTAGAGTGACAACAACCGGGCCCACTCCCGGTGATGACCGTAGTTTGAGGAGTTCATGTATTCACTATGTGTTAATGCTTTGTTCCAGTTCTCTATTAAAAGGAGGCCTTAATATCCCTTAGTTTCTAATATGGACCCCGCTGCCACGGGAGGGTAGGACAAAAGATGTCATGCAAGTTCTTTTAATAAACCACATATGACTATTTACGGAATACATGCCTACATTATATCGATGAACTGGAGCTAGTGCCGTATCGCCCTATGTTATAACTGTCACATGATGAATATCATCCAACAAGTCACCAATCCAATGCCTACAAATTTATCGTGTATTGTTCTTCCTAAGTTACTACTGTTGCTACTACTATTGTTACTGCTACAACATCACTGCTACCACTATTACTGTTACCGTTACTACTGCTGCTATCATCAAAACTATCATACTACTATGCTACTAATCACTTTGCTGCAGATAATTAATATCCAGGTGTGGTTGAATTGACAACTCAGCTGCTAATACATTCAAATATTCTTTGGCTCCCCTTGTGTCGAATCTATAAATTTGGGTTAAATACTTACCCTCGAAAACTGTTGCGATCCCCTATACTTGTGGGTTATCAAGACCTTTTTCTGGCGCCACTGCCGGGGAGCATAGCTATATTTGTTGAGTCACTTGGGATTATTATCAATTTCACTATGAATAATCTGAAAGATGCTAAGACTAAGATATTTCCCTCAAAGACGAGGGGAGGTAAGGAACTGCCATCCAGTTCTGCTTTAGATTCACCTTCTATTATGAGTAAACTTGCAACACCACCACATGCTATTAATTCTGATATGTCGCAAGTTATTGATGATGCTACTTCTACTATGAATGATGCTTATGATCATGCTAGTACCATGCTCGATAATGATGATGTGCCACTTGGTGAATTTCTTGATGAACAAATTGCTAGAGTAATACAACATGATGTTGCTGAATCTGATAATGAGCTTGAAACTGAAACTCCTGAAACACTTGCTAGAGATAGCCCTCCTAGATATGAATTGCCTAAGGTACCGGAAGGCTATGTTATGAGTGAAGAGGCAACTAGAGATATTCTTGCTTGTAAGGATAGAGATGATCTAGAGAAATTATTACACAAGTATAAAGAAAAATCTTTGAATGCTAGAATGAAAAGTGATCCTAAGTTTGCTACTTCACCTATTGTTATTGCTGATAAGGATTATGAATTCTCTTTTGACCCAGAGTTAATCACTTTGGTTGAATCTAATCCTTTCCATGGTTATGAAACTGAAACTGTTGTGGCACATCTTACTAAGTTGAATGATATAGCCACCCTTTTTACTCGTGATGAGAAAACTCGATACTACTTTATTCTAAAATTATTTCCTTACTCATTAAAGGGTGATGCTAAAGCTTGGTACAATACTCTTTCTCCTGGTTGTGTGTGTAGTCCCCAAGATATGATTTACTACTTCTCTAAAAAACATTTTCCTGCTCATAAGAAGCAAGCTGCCTTACAGGAAATATTTAACTTTGTTAAAACTCAAGAAGAGAGTCTCCCACAAGCTTGGGGGAGGCTTTGCCAGTTACTTAATGCTTTGCCTGATCATCCTCTTAAGAAAAATGAAATACTTGATATCTTCTATAATGGACCAACCGATGCTTCTAGGGACTTCCTAGATAGTTGTGCTGGTTGTGTTTCCAGGGAACAAATTATTGCTCAAGCTGAAGAATTATTGAATACAAATTGAAAAATTATGATGATTGGACTATTCCTGAACCACCGCCTAAACCCACTCCAAAGAAGAGGGGTATATTATATCTCAGTCCTGAAGATATGCAAGAGGCAAAGAAATATATGAAGGAAAAAGGTATTAAGGCCGAGGATGTTAAAAATTTACTACCTATTGAAGAAATACAAAGGCTTGAAGCACCACAACCACCCAAGGTGGTAGAGGTAAAATATTTAATGAAATTAAATGATAGTGATGATCCTCATAATAATCATCCTAGTCAATGCCTTTATGAGTTTGATAATTACATTAGAAAGCAAGATCACTTCAATGCAAATGTTATGAAAAATGCGAAATGTAATTCTGATATGATTGCTCGCTTGAGTGACTTGTTATTTAGAATCTCAAATGATGCTAGAGGTGTTGGAAAACATGATTCTATGGTTCAAACCCAGTTAGAACAAGTTGTTAAATCACAAAGAGAATTACTTGATGAAATGAATCATAATATACATGACTTTGTTGTTAAAGTTGCAACTAGAGGAGGTAAAGTGACTCAGGAACCACTTTATCCTGAGGGTCATCCAAAGAGATTTAAACAAGATTCTCAAAGGAACAACACCACTACACCTAGTTCTTATAAAAATAAAAAGAAAAAGAAAAAGAAAAATGATAGGACTTTGCATGCTTCTAGTGAACCTGAAATAGACAAACCTCCTAATAATGAAAATGAAACTTCTATCTGTGATGCTGAAACTCAATCTGGTAATGAACATCCTCCTAGTGATAATGAAAAAGACAATGATGAGGTTCATGAAGACACTCAACCAAATAATGATAAAGAACCAGATAATGATGTTATGATAGAACCACCTGTTGATCTTGATAACCCACAACCTAAGAATAAAATATATGATAAAAGAGACTTTTTTGCTAGAAAGCACGGTAAAGAAAGAGAACCGTGGGTTAAAAAGCCTATGCCCTTTCCACCTAAGTCAACTAAAAAGAAAGATGAAGAAGAATTTGAACGCTTTGCTGAAATGCTAAGGCCAGTCTTTTTGCGCACTCGCTTGACTGATATCCTTAAAATGCCTCCTTATGCAAAGTATATGAAAGACATCATCACAAATAAGAGAAAAATACCGGAAGCTTAAATCTCCACTATGCTTGCTAACTATACTTTCAAAGATGGAGTACCTAAAAAACTTGGAGATCCGGGTATACCAACTATATCTTGCTCTATAAAAAAGAATTATGTGAAAAATGCTTTGTGTGATTTAGGAGCTGGTGTTAGTGTTATGCCTTTCCGTTTATATAAAAGACTTGACTTGAATAAACTCACACCTACTAAAATATCTTTGAAAATGGCTGACAAATCAAATGCCATACCTATCGGTATCTGTGAGGATGTGCCCGTTGTTGTTGCTAATGTTACTATTTTGACTGACTATGTTATACTTGAGATGCCCAAGAACGACAACATGTCGATTATCCTTGGTAGATCCTTCTTGAATACTGCAGGGGCTGTTATTGATTGCAATAAAAGCAAGGTCACTTTTCATTTTAATGGTAATGAGCATACGATGCACTTTCCGAAGAAACAATTCCAAGTGAATGGTATTAATGTTATTGAAAAAATCTCCGACAATCACTATTGGAAGTTTTCAAATACCTCTACCTACTGTCAAAAAGAAATATGAAATGCTTATTGTTGGGGAAATGCATATCCCCATTGAGGTAACTTAGTGATTTATGAAAGTTCTTCGGTTTCATGCTAATCGAAAGTGGTTGTTAATAAGACCCGATCAACCTTATTAATGAATCATTTTTTGAACGGTATGAAGTTGATGAATTTAGTAAGCACTACATTATGTCCCTATCTTTTGTTTCCTGTTTTTATTAGTTAAATAAAATAAAATGCCATGTTTTGTCTGTTTTCTGAATTTCCCGTGCAATAAAAAAATGACCAAAAACTAAAAGTTCTCAGAATGCTCTGAAAATCTGATATGATTTTTTTCTGACTATTTATGAATTTTAGGTGCAAATAATACCAGAAGGAGGTGCACCAGGTGGGCACAACGGTCCTGGGCACGCCAGGACCCCTAGGCGCGCCATGGTGGGTTGTGGTCCCCACGTGGACCCCGTCACTTATCTCTTTAGCCCACATCATCACTCACCTTCAAAAAAAAATCCCCACTACTCTCTCTCCCGTGTTCTTGAGCTCAAACCCGTGGATTTCCATCTCTTAGCTCGAAGCTCCGTTTTCGAAACTGTTTCGGGGGATTGTTGCTTGGTATGTGACTCCACCATTTGTCAAATTAGTTTTTGTTTTAGTGGTTTATACTTTGAATAATTAGCTACTCTTGGTGCTGTTGTAGATGAGCTTGCATGTTGAATTCTTAGTTTTCTAAGTAGTTTGAATTCTTGCTATGGCCTCTATGTATCCCTAGGAGTAGTTGCTATCAATTTTGTGAAGTTTTGTTGACAAATTTTTGTCACCTCAAAATTTTTATTTTAAGAAAATTGTACGCGGACACGATCAACCTATTTGGAAGGAGCTCTTTGAGGAGACGATCCTCGGGGGCATCTTCTAGTGACAGTTCTGCTCGCCGGTCTTATGTGGAACCAAGTGAAAGTTCCACGCGTGATGCCGCCACCAAAACATGCTTATGGCCTTGCGATGAATATATGGTGCATGTGGGCATTAAGAAGGAACTTGAGCAATATGTTCACAATGCTGGCCTCGGTCCCTACCTTTCAGATAAGTGTGAACAACACCAACTTCTCACTGAGTCATTTGTCAAAATATTTACATTTTCCCCTCGTGAGTCTAGGGTGTCTTTTATGCTTTATGATAATCCATTTACCATCTCATTGGAGAAGTTTTCTTACCATTGCAAATTGCCATATTGGAGTTCGCTTGATGAACCACCGAGGGCTGAGTACGAGTCTTTCTTGACTAGCCTTTGTTATGGTGAAAATAGGGGAGTGACATAAGGCAGAATAAAGAGCATCCACTTACCCGCAATTCAGTATTTTGCATTATTTAACAGGAAATGCATAGTAGGCAAGCAAGACCGTAGCATACTTTGTGCGCCAGACTTGAGCCTCATTCACACCGCTCTCACTAGTGAATGGAACTATAACCTTGGAGCGATTGTTGCAAGTAGACTTCAGAATAATGCTAATGGTGACTGGTTCTATGGGGGAATTTATGCCACACGTTTGGCACGAGAGCTGGGTGTTTCACCTTTACCCTTTGACCCTATCCTACCCACGCAGTATTTAGATTTTGCGGCGGCTTTAAAAAGACATAAGATCCTCAAAGGAAAAATTCATGACTTTACTTATAATTTGTTGTTTAACCAAACCTTGTTGTGCACACACATTTTCCTGTGCCTGCTCTTTTTGATTATCACAACAAGGGGAGATATTTTGTTCTTGAGAGCGAGGCCCGAGCTCATAACGCAGCAGTGGTGGCAGTACGGCGTGCCGAAGCATCCGCACCGAGAGCCTCTATGAGCTTCCACACAGACTCTTCTATCCTCCAGGCTACTGATCGACTGCCAAGTTAGGCCAAAATCCTAAGCTTGGGGGAGTACATGTTTCCGACTGACATTATATTCATGTCCACATATCATGCCATTTGTCGGTGTCCACACTTTTTTAATTGTATCATCCATGCTTAGATTTATTTTCTTGCTTTCTTCTTGTGTGTTTGAAAAACTTTAGAAAAACCAAAAAAATTAGTTGTAGTAATTTACTTTCTATGCATGCTTAGTAGTAGTATTAAAAAGAAAATCCAAAAAGATTTCCTTGTTCTTCTTTTGCTTGTTGGGAGCTTTCCCGTGTAAATAGTTTTTCTCGTTTTTGCTTTTCCCTTTTATTTGCCCGTTCTAGAAAACTAAAAACTCCAAAAATATTTCAGTGTGTTTCTCTGAACTTCTTTTCTTTTTATTCGAGTCTTACCAAGGAGAAGACCACGATGAAAATATTGAGTGGCTCTCATATGAATAATTGTTGAACTAATAAGAGCACATTTTACCTTGTCTTCTCCTGTTGAATATAATGTTTGCATATTCCAGCTTAGTCCATGGCACTCTTGCACTATTATTATTTTCATATCATTTGATCGTGCAAGTGAAAGGCAATAATGACAACATCCAATGAACTGGCCGTGGCAAGGAGAAATTGGTATGAACACGACTTGTTCTGTTTTTGTAAATATGTTTAAACTAGTATCCATGATTCAGCCCATTATGATTAAACATGTTTGCAATGACAATTAGAGATTATAGTTTCTCATGCCATGCATAAGTAGCCGGGAGTTGATAATGATTTATCTTGGATGTTGATACGTCTCCAACGTATCTATAATTTTTGATTGTTCCATGCTATTATATTACCTGTTTTGGATGTTTATGGGCTTTACTAAACACTTTTATATCATTTTTGGGACTAACCTATTAACCCGAGGCCCAACCCAAATTGCTGTTTTTTGCTTGTTTCACTGTTTCGCATAAAAGAAATATCAAACGGAGTCCAAACGGAATGAAACCTCCGGGAGAGATCTTTTTGGAACAAACACAATCCAGGAGACTTGGAGTGGACGTCAAGCAGCAGACGAGGAAGCCACGAGCCAGGAGGGCGCGCCCTAGGGGGTGGGCGCGCCCCCCACCCTCGTGGGCCCCTCGTGGCTCCCCTGACCGACTTCCTTCGCCTATATATACATACGTACCCCGAAAACATCCAGGAGCACCACGAAACCCTATTTACACCGCCGCAACCTTCTGTACCTGTGATATCCCATCTTGGAGCCTTTTCTGGCGCTCCGCCGGAGGGGGAATCGATCACGGAGGGCTTCTACATCAACGCCATAGCCTCTCCGACGAGTTGTGAGTAGTTTACCACAGACCTTCGGGTCCATAGTTATTAGCTAGATGGCATCTTCTCTCTCTTTGAATCTTAATACAATGTTCTCCTTGATCTTCTTGGAGATCCATTCGATGTAACTCTTTTTGCGGTGTGTTTGTCGAGAAGCGTTGAATTGTGGGTTTATGATCAAGTTTATCTATGAGAAATATTTGAATCTCCTCTGAATTCTTTTATGTATGTTTGTTTATCTTTGCAAGTCTCTTCGACTTATCAGTTTCGTTTGGCCTACTGGATTGATCTTTCTTGCAACGGGAGAAGTGCTTAGCTTTGGGTTCAATCTTGCGGTGTCCTTTCCCAGTGATAGCAGGGGCAGCAAGGCACGTATTGTATTGTTGCCATCGAGGATAAAAAGATGGGGTTTATATCATATTGCTTGAGTTTATCCTTCTACATCATGTCATCTTGCCTAATGCGTTACTCTGTTCTTATGAACTTAATACTCTAGATGCATGCTGGATAGCGGTCGATGTGTGGAGTAATAGTAGTAGATGCAAGCATGAGTCAGTCTACTAATCTATGGACGTGATGCCTATATACATGATCATGCCTAGATATTCTCATAACTATGCACTTTTCTATCAATTGCTTGACAGTAATTTGTTCACCCACCGTAATACTTATGCTATCTTGGGCGAAGCCACTAGTGAAACCTATGGCCCCCGGGTCTATTTTCCATCATATAAGTTTTCGATCTACTTTATTTTGCAATCTTTACTTTCCAATCTATATCATAAAAATACCAAAAATATTTATCTTATCTTATTATCTCTATCAGATCACACTCTCGCAAGTGGCCGTGAAGGGATTGACAACCCCTTTATCGCGTTGGTTGTGAGGATCTTGTTTGTTTGTGTAGGTACGAGGGACTTGGAGTGTAGTCTCCTACTGGATTGATACCTTGGTTCTCAAAAATGAGGGAAATACTTACGCTACTTTGTTGCATCACCCTTTCCTCTTCAAGGGAAAAACCAACGCATGCTCAAGAGGTAGCAGATATCTACATAGCGTTAAAATGATTGTGATGAAGTATGATGATATGGTATCCTCCTCTGAATGTTCGAGTGGCTTGACTTGGCACATGTTCATGCATGTAGTTGAATGAAAACCAACATAGCCTCTATGATATTTATGTTCATGGTGTTCATATCCTACTCATGCTAGTGTCCAATGTTACTTATGCATAATGCATGGTTATGATCGTTGTTGCTCTCTAGTTGGCCACTTCTCAATCTTAATTGCTAGCCTTCGCCTATACTAAGTGGGAATTCTTCTTGTACATCCAAAACCTTGAACCCAAAGTTATTCCAGATGAGTCCGCCATACCTACCTATATGTGGTATTACCCTGCCGTCCTAAGTAAATTTGCATGTGCCACCTCTAAAAACTTCTAAAAATTATCCTTTTTGTGTGCCTGGATCGTTCGTGGAACGACATGAGGTGATCGGTATCTTCCATGCTAAGCGGGTTATTCTCAGGTCGAGTGTTTATTCACTCGCCATCGCACGAGACAATGGGCGGTAATAGGGATGCCCAGTCCCAAACTGCAAACATGAAAAAGAGTTCATCTCTGAATAATCAAACAAAAACTTTCAATGGAGTCAAAACATTTGCATTTTCGCTTGGGAACCACCATTAGCATGCTTAGCATGGAAGATATTGATAACTGATGGTCGTGAAGTGAATAAGAAGGGTGCAAGTCTCAAAATATCATTTATCTCTCTTTTAAAAACTGAGCTCTGGCACCTCTGCAAATCATTGCTTCCCTATGTGAAGGGACTATCTATTTACTTTTTATGTTGTGTCACCACCTTCTAAAACAAGCGCCAGAAACTGAGTAGAGCACGACTGTCATGATTTATGCATTATGTGTAGCTAATGTTGGGTGCATCATGACTGGATCTTTTCTACCATGAATTACAATGTTCAGTTGCTTCTTGAACTTTGAGGTGCTCTGCATTTATGTTTTGCGGTCTTAGAAAGGGCTAGCGAGATACCACTATTGTCATATTATATCATGGTCGTTTTGACAACATGTTGCTGTTTGAGATATTTTATTATTGCTCGCTAGCTGATTATGTCATTGATATGAGTCATTATAATCTTTAAATATTATTGTTGACATGGTTAGTTATAATGTTGGCTGAAAACCTGGGTGCTGTTTAAGCTTATTTATGCAAACAAGAGCAAAAGAGTTCGTAAAAGTTTTTCCTTCTCACTTTCAGTTTATCAACTGAATTGCTTGTGGACAAGCAAGGGTTTAAGCTTGGGGGAGTTGATATGTATCCAACGTATCAACTTTTTCTCACGCTTCTCCTCTTGTTTTGGACTCTAATTTGCATGATTTGAATGAAACTAACCATGGACTGGTGTTGTTTTGAGCAGAACTACCATCGTGTTGTTTTTGTGCAGAAATAAAAGTTCTCAGAATGGAACGAAACTTTGCAAGGATTTTTTTATATCAATAATAAGAATTTCTGGAGCCAAGACCTGCAGGAGAGGGGCACCTGGGTGGGCACAACCCACCAGGGCACACCCCCCTCTCCTGGCGCGTCTAGGTGGGTTGTCCCCACCTAGTGGCCCCGCAGATGACCCCCCTGATACTATAAAATCACATATTTCCAGAAAAAAATCAGGGAGAAAGAATTATCGTGATCCATGAGACGGAGCCGCCGCCAATACCTGTTTTTCCAGGGGAGGGCAGATCTGGAGTCCGTTTGGGGCTCCGGAGAGGGGGATCTTCGTTCTTCGTCATCACCAACTCATCTCCATCGTCAATTCCATGATGCTCCCCACCGGGAGTGAGTAATTCCTTCTAGGCTCGCTGGTCGGTGAGGAGTTGGATGTGATTCATCATGTAATCGAGTTAGTTTTGTTAGGGCCTGATCCCTAGTATCCACTATGTTCTTAGATTGATGTTGCTATGACTTTGTTATGCTTAATGCTTGTCACTTTGGGCCCGGGTTCCATGAACTCAGATCTGAACCGTTGATGAATTCATCATTATATCCTTGGTTTAGATCCGATCTTGCAAGTTATATTCACCTACTACGGTTATGATCCGACAACCGCGGAGTGATAACAACTGGGCCCACTCTCAGTGATGACCGTAGTTTGAGGAGTTCATGTAGTCACTATGTGTTAATGTTTTGTTCCGGTTCTCTATTAAAAGGAGGCCTTAATATCCCTTAGTTTCCAATATGGACACCGCTGCCACGGTGATATGTCTCCGTTGTATCTATAATTTTTGATTGTTCCATGCCAATATTATTCAACTTTCATATACTTTTGGCAACTTTTTATACTACTTTCTGGGACTAACATATTGATCCAGTGCCCAGTGCCAGTTCCTGTTTGTTGCATGTTTTATGTTTCGCAGAAACCCAACATCAAACGGAATCCAAACGGGATAAAAACGGACGGAGAATTATTTTGGGATAGTTTGGATTTTCCGGAGGAAGAATCAACGTGAAACAATGTCCGAGGTGGCCACGAGACAGGGGGCGCCCCCCCTGGGTGCACCTAGCACTCTCGTGGGCCACCCATAAGGCAGTTGATGCCCTTATTCTGCCGCAAGAAAGCTAATTTTATGAGAAAAATCTGGGCGAAAGATTCACCCCAATCAGAGTTACGGCTCTCCGGATATAAAAGAAACGGTGAAGGGGAAGGATCTGAGAAAGCAGAAACAGAGAGATAGATCCAATCTCGGAGGGGCTCTCTCCCCTCCCAAGCCATGGGTGCCAAGGACCAGAGGGGAAACCCTTCTCCCATCTAGGGAGAAGGTCAAGGAAGAAGAAGAAGAATAAGAATAAGAAGGGGGGTTCTCTCCCCTTGCTTCCGGTGGCGCCAGAACGCTGCCGGGGGCCATCATCATCACCGTGATCTTCACCAACACCCCCGCCATCTTCATCAACATCTCCATCACCTTCTCCCATCTATATTCAGCGGTCCACTCCCCCGCAACCCGTTGTACCCTCTACTTGAACATGGTGCTTTATGCTTCATATTATTATCCGATGATGTGTTGCCATCCTATGATGTCTTAGTAGATCTTCGTTGTCCTATCGGTGATTGATGAATTGCTATGATTCGTTTGAGTTGCATGTTCTATTATTGGTGCTGTCCTATTGTGCCCTCCGTGTCGCGCAAGCATGATGTATTCCCGCTGTGGGGTTTGCAATATGTTTATGATTTTCTTATGGTGGGTGGCGTGAGTGACAGAAGCACAGACCCGAGTAAGTAGGTTGTTTGCGTATGGGATAAAGGGGACTTGATACTTTAATGCTATGGTTGGGTTTTACCTTAATGATCTTTAGTAGTTGTGGATGCTTGCTAGAGTTCCAATCATAAGCGCATATGATCCAAGAAGAGAAAGTATGTTAGCTTATGCCTCTCCCTCAAATAGAATTGCAATAGTGATTACCGGTCTAGTAACATAGTCAATTGCTTAGGGACAATTCCACAACTCCTACCACCACTTTTCCACACTCGCTATATTTTCTTTATTGCTTGTTTATCTAAACAGCCCCTAGTTTGTATTTACGTGTTCTTTATTATCTTGCAAACCTATCCTATCACACCTACAAAGTACTTCTAGTTTCATACTTATTCTAGGTAAAGCGAACACTAAGCGTGCGTAGAGTCGTATCAGTGGTAGATAGGGCTTGAGAGAATATTTGTTCTACCTTTAGCTCCTCATTGGGTTGGACACTCTTACTTATCGAAAGAGGCTACAACTATCCCATATACTTGCGGGTTATCAAGACCTTTTTCTGGCGCCGTTGCGAGGGAGTCATAGCGTGGGGTGATTATTCTCGTGTGTGCTTGTTTGCTTTATCACTAAGTAATTTTTATTTGTTGTTCTTAGTTGTTTTCTATCTTTAGTTATGGGTAGGAAATGCAAAAAGTACCAAAAAAATAGTTGTACCTACTACACCAATGGTTGAAGAACCACTCAAAATCTATCACACTCCTGAAGCTTTTTACTTGGATCATCTTCGATCCCTTTGTGCTCGTGCTGAAACCCCAACTAGCTTAGTTGAGGGTAAATCTTTAGATGAGCATGCTTGTTATGTGCGACACCGTACATCTGAAAAAGGGAAACTATTATGGGATCAAATTCAATGTTTGCAATGCTATGCTTGGACTTTATGTGAATTATATGATGTTACTTGTTGTTCTAAAAAACCTAAGAAACACCTTCCCTACCAATGCTTGTTTAGTGATAATGGAATCATATCTTCATATGCTAAGGGTGTTTATAATTACTATGATGTTCAACAAATTGAAGAATTTGTTGCTTTTAAGGTTGCTTATGAAATTGCTTCTTTGATTGAAAAGTATGATGCTACTCTCTACAAATCTGAAAATTTTGCCATACTTGAATATTGCTATGATCATTATGCTTCTAATGCCTATGTTAAACTATATATTGAGGCCTACCCTGCTGTCCAAGAAGAGACTAATATTTTGCAGGAAGCTATGGAAGAAGAAATTGATGAAACTGTGAGATCATTGGATGAAAAAGATGATGGGGAGAGCCAAGAACAAAAGGAGGTAGAGCGGATTGATCACCCGTGCCCACCTTCTAATGAGAGTAACTCTTCAACTCATACATTTTTTACTTCCTCTTCATGCTTACGGAAGGATGATTGCTATGATCTTGTTGATTCTCTTGAAATATCCCTTTTTGATGATGCTTGCTATGATTGTGTCCAAGATGCCAATATGAATTATGCTTATGGAGATGAACTTGCTATAGTTCCTTATGTTAAACATGAAATTGTTGCTATTGCACCCACGCATGATACTCCTATTATCTTTTTGAATTCTCCCTACTACACTATATTGGAGAAGTTTGTGCTTATTAAGGATTATATTGATGGGTTGCCTTTTACTACTACACATGATGATTTTGATAGATATAATATGCATGTGCTTGCTGCTCCTACTTGCAATTATTATGAGAGAGGAACTATATCTCCGCCACTCCATGTTTCCAATATGTTAAAATTGCAAGAAACTGCTTATACTATGCATTGGCCTTTACTTGGTGTGCATGAATTGTTCTTTTATGACATGCCGATGCATAGGAAGAGAGTTATACTTCATTGTTGCATGATATATGTTACTTTGTGCTCACTACTAAATTACAAATCATTGTTAATTAAAATTGGCTTTGATATACCTTGGGATCCGGGTGGATCCATTACTTGAGCACTATATGCCTAGCTTAATGGCTTTAAAGAAAGCGCTACCAGGGAGACAACCCGGAAGTTTTAGAGAGTCATTTATTTCTGTTGAGTGCTTTTATATAGTCTAAAAACAAAAAAAATAAAGAGGGGAACCTAAAAACTTTTCAAAAAGGAAAGTGAAAGTGAGAACGACAAGCATTTTTGAAGTGGGAGAGCTCCTTGAACTTTGTTCATGCTCACGGAAACTTTGTGAATCTTGATTACAGAAACTTTTCAACAAAAATAATTATCCCCTTGTACAATTCCATTGTATTATAAAAATAATGTGCCAAGGTTTGCTTTTAGGATGTTTACAATGCTTGTTGGTTTGTATGGTGCAGGACAGAAACTTTGGCTGTAGTGCGTGATTTTACATTTTTATCTGAAACGTCAAATGGTTCTGATTCCTTTTGCACTGTCTTGATTTACAACTTGGTATTTTTAGTAATTTTGGTAGAATTTTTGGGGTACTAGAATTATGGTGTATGTTCAGATTGCTACAGACTGTTCTGTTTTTGATGCATAGTTTGCTTGTTTTGATGAATCTATCAATTTATATTAGTGGATTAAGCCATGGAAAAGTTATATTAAAGTAGACACAATGAAAAAATAAAATATGAATTGTTTTGCAACAGTACTTAGAGTAGTGTTTTGCTTTATTATACTAACGGATCTTACCGAGTTTTCTGTTGAAGTTTTGTGTGGATGAAGTGTCTAATCGAGGAAGTCTTGATATGAGGAAAAGGAAGAGAGGCAAGAGCTCAAGCTTGGGGATGCCCGAGGCACCCCAAGTAAATATTCAAGGAGACTCAAGCGTCTAAGCTTGGGGATGCCCCGTAAGTCATCCCCTCTTTCTTCAACAAGTATCGGTATGTTTTCGTATTCGTTTCGTTCATGCGATATGTGCATGTCTTGGAGCATCTTTTGCATTTAGTTTTCAGTTTTCTTTTATGCACCATGCTGGTATGAGATAGTCCTTGGTTGATTTATAGAATGCTCATTGCACTTCACTTAAATCTTTTGAGTGTGGTTTTATACAATGCTTCATGTGCTTCACTTATATCATTTGATGTTTGGATTGCCTGTTTCTCTTCACATAGAAAAACGCCATTTGTAGAATGCTCTTTTGCTTCACTTATAACTGTTAGAGCTTGGGCATATCTTTTGTAGAAAGAATTAAACTCTCTTGCTTCACTTATATCTATTTAGAGAGATGACAGGAATTGGTCATTCACATGGTTAGTCATAAAATTTTACATAAACTTGTAGATCGCTGAATATGATATGTTTGATTCCTTGCAATAGTTTGCGATATAAAGATGGTGATATTAGAGTCATGCTAGTGGGTGGTTGTGGATTGTAGAGACACTTGTGTTGAGGTTTGCAAGTCCCGTAGCATGCACGTATGGTAACCGTTGTGTGACAAATTTGAAGGATGGGGTGTTTCTTTGATTGTCTTCCTTATGAGTGGCGGTCGGGGACGAGCGATGGTCTTTTCCTACCAATCTATCCCCCTAGGGGCATGCGTAGTAGTACTTTGCTTAGAGGGCTAATAAACTTTTGCAATAAGTATATGAGTTCTTTATGACTAATGTGAGTCCATGGATTATACGCACTTTTACCTTTCCATCATTGCTAGCCTCTTCGGTACCGTGCATTGCCCTTTCTCACCTTGAGAGTCGATGCAAACTTCACCGGTGCATCCAAACCCCGGGATATGATACGCTCTATCACACAGAAGCCTCATTATATCTTCCTCAAAACAGCCACCATACCTACCTATCATGGCATTTCCATAGCCATTCCGAGATATATTGCCATGCAACTTCCATCATCATCATATACATGACTTGAGCATTTATTGTCATATTGCTTTGCATGATCGTAGGATAGCTAGCATGATGTTTTCATGGCTTGTCCGTTTTTTGATGTCATTGCTACGCTAGATCATTGCACATCCCGGTACACCACCGGAAGCATTCATATCAATATTGAGGATATCGCTTATCATTAGCGTCTCGGTCAGCTGGGGATTAGAGATTAATCGGAAATTGGCCGATTAATCGATTTTATCGGTCGACTATTAATCGGCCATTATTTTGAAAGTATCATGTTCCCAACACTTAAATATGCTATATTCAACACCAAAACAATACTGGGCAGAAGTGTTACCTTGATTCATAGCCTTTGAATCCTCGTATAAGGACAAACAAAATAGGACAACAGTACATATAGCGTAACAAGGTCCACAAAACACAAATAGACATAGTTTTTGCAAACATAGTGCTATGAATATGCCCGATTTATCGGTAGATTCCCGATAAATCGCTTTTCATGGTGATAGATCGGCCCGAACGATAAACGGTGAAGATAAGGCATAATCTTATCGGTCACCCCAAGAGTAGAGATAAATCGGATGATAAATCGCTAAATCGGAAGATTTTTTTGAACAGCGATTCATATAGAGTCATATCTTTATTCTAGTATCGAGTTGCAATCTCGATTTGTAAGTAAATAAAAGTGTGATGATCATCATTATAGAGCATTGCCCCATAAAAAAGAAAAAAAAGAAAAAAAGGAAAGGCCAAAGAAGCCTAAATAAAAAAGGGGGCCAAAGAAGCCCACCCAAAAAGAAAAAAAAGAAAAAATAAAAAAAATAAAAAGAAAAGGGGCAATGTTACTATCCTTTTACCACACTTGTGCTTCATAGTAGCACCATGTTCTTCATATAGAGAATCTCATATGTTGTCACTTTCATTTACTAGTGGGAATTTTCATTATAGAACTTGGCTTGTATATTCCAATGATGGGCTTCCTCAAATGCCCTAGGTCTTCATGAGCAAGCAAGTTGGATGCACACCCACTTAGTTTTCAGTTTGAGCTTTCATACACTTATAGCTCTTAGTGCATCCGTTGCATGGCAATACCTACTCCTTGCATTGACATCAATTGATGGGCATCTCCATAGCCCGTTGATTAGCCGCGTTGATGTGAGACTTTCTCCCTTTTTGTCTTCTCCATATAAACCTCCACCATTATATTCTATTCCACCTATAGTGCTATATCCATGGCTTGCGCTCATGTATTGCGTGAGGGTTGAAAAAGCTGAAGCGCGTTAAAAAGTATGAACCAATTGCTCGGCTTGTCATCGGGGTTGTGCATGATGGAAGCATTTTGTGTGACGAAAATGAAGCATGGCCAAACTATATGATTTTGTAGGGATAAGCTTGCTTTGGCCTTGTTGTTTTTGAAAAGACATGATTGCTTTATTGGTACGCTCGAAGTATTATTGTTTTTATGTCAAATGATAGACTATTGCTTTGAATCACTCGTGTCTCAATATTCATGCCATGATTAGACATATGATCAAGATTATGGTAGGTAGCATTCCACATCAAAACTTACCTTTTTATCATTTACCTACTCGAGGACGAGCAGGAATTAAGCTTGGGATGCTGATATGTATCTGTCGTATCTATAATTTTTGATTGTTCCATGCCAATATTATTCAACTTTCATATACTTTTGGCAACTTTTTAAACTATTTTTTGGGACTAACATATTGATCCAGTGCCCAGTGCCAGTTCCTGTTTGTTGCATGTTTTATGTTTCGCAGAAACTGAACATCAAACGGAATCCAAACGGGATAAAAACGGACAGAGAATTATTTTGGAATTTTTTGGATTTTCTGGAGGAAGAATCAACGTGAAACGGTGTCCGAGGTGGCCACGAGACAGGGGGCGCGCCCACCCCCCCTGGGCGTGCCTAGCACTCTCGTGGGCCACCCGTAAGGCGGTTGATGCCCTTATTTTTCCGCAACAAAGCTAATTTTATGAGAAAAATCTGGGCGAAAGATTCACCCCAATCGGAGTTACGGATCTCCGGATATAAAAGAAACGGTGAAGGGGAAGGATATGAGAAAGCAGAAACAGAGAGATAGATCCAATCTCGGAGGGGCTCTCGCCCCTCCCAAGCCATGTGAGCCAAGGACCAGAGGGGCAACCCTTCTCCCATCTAGGGAGAAGGTCAAGGAAGAAAAATAAGAAGAAGAAGGGGGGCTCTCTCCCCTTGCTTCCGGTGGCGCCAGAACGCCGCCGAGGGCCATCATCATCACCGTGATCTTCACCAACACCTCCGCCATCTTCATCAACATCTCCATCACCTTCTCCCATCTATATTCAGCGGTCCACTCCCCCGCAACCCGTTGTACCCTCTACTTGAACATGGTGCTTTATGCTTCCTATTATTATCCAATGATGTGTTGCCATCCTATGATGTCTGAGTAGATCTTCGTTGTCCTATCATTGATTAATGAATTGCTATGATTCGTTTGAGTTGCATGTTTCATTATTGGTGCTGTCCAATTGTGCCCTCCGTGTCGCGCAAGCGTGAGGGATTCCCGCTGTAGGGTTTGCAATATGTTTATGATTTGCTTATGGTGGGTGGCATGAGTGATAAAAGCACACACCCGAGTAAGTAGGTTGTTTGCGTATCGGATAAAGGGGACTTGATACTTTAATGCTATGGTTGGGTTTTACCTTAATGATCTTTAGTAGTTGCGGATGCTTGCTAGAGTTCCGATCATAAGCGCATATGATCCAAGAAGAGAAAGTATGTTAGCTTATGCCTCTCCCTCAAATAGAATTGCAATAGTGATTACCGGTCTAGTAACATAGTCAATTGCTTAGGGACAATTCCACAACTCCTACCACCACTTTTCCACACTCGCTATATTTACTTTATTGCTTCTTTATCTAAACAGCCCCTAGTTTATATTTATGTGTTCTTTATTATCTTGCAAACCTATCCTATCACACCTACAAAGTACTTCTAGTTTCATACTTGTTCTAGGTAAAGCGAACACTAAGCGTGCGTAGAGTCGTATCAGTGGCAAACAGGGCTTGAGAGAATATTTGTTCTACCTTTAGCTCCTCATTGGGTTCGACACTCTTACTTATCGAAAGAGGCTACAACTATCCCGTATACTTGCGGGTTATCACACGGGAGGGTAGGACAAAAGATGCCATGCAAGTTCTTTTAATAAAGCACGTATGACTATTTATGGAATACATGCCTACATTATATCGATGAACTGGAGCTAGTGTCGCATCGCCCTAGGTTATAACTGTCAGATGATGAATATCATCCGACACGTCACCGATCCAATGCCTATGAATTTCTCTTATATTGATCTTGCTAAGTTACTACTATTGCTACTGCTATCGTTACTGCTATAACATCACTTCTACCACTGTTACTGTTACCGTTACTACTGCTGCTATCATCAAAACTATCATACTACTGTGCTACTAATCACTTTGTTGCAGATAATTAATCTCCAGGTGTGGTTGAGTTAACAACTCAGCTGATAATACCTTCAAATATTCTTTGGCTCCCCTTGTTGAATCTATAAATTTGGGTTAAATACTTACCCTCAAAAACTGTTGCGATCCCCTATACTTGTGGGTTATCAGTCAGGAACATAAATCTAATGAATCACCTTCTCTAGGTGATGATCAATCACAAGACGATGTTGAACATGGATATTATGATGAGGATGATGATAGTGACTTTGATCTTGATGAGTCTATGAGGCACTTTGGTCTTATGGCTAACCTTCACGAGTACATGGCTAGAGGAAAAGAATGGGTCCTTGATAGTGGATGTACCGATCACATGACCGGTGACAAGGATATGTTTCGAGAGCTTGCTGAAAACAATGGTCCCCGAAAGTATGTCACTTTTGGTGATAAGTCAAAGTGTAAGGTGGTTGGCCTCGGTAAGGTGGTCATCTCACATGACAGCTCCATTCAAAATTTTATGCTTGTTGAATCTTTTGTCTACAATTAGCTTTCCGTATCTAGACTAGCCAATTTCGGTTTCAATGTCCTATTTACTGAAGTAGATTGCCAAGTGTTTCGAAGAGATAATCATAATATGGTCTTTACTGGTATACGTAGAGGTGATCTATACATTGTTGATTTCACTAAAAAGGCTCAACTTAGAACATGCTTAATTGCTAAATCTTCTAAAGGTTGGTTATAGCATAGAAGGTTAGGTCATGTGGGCATGCGAAATCTTCATAAGCTTATTAAAGGTGATCATATCATTGGAATTAAAGATGTTGTATTTGACAAGGATAGACTTTGAAGTGCTTGTCAAGCAGGAAAACAAGTTGGAGGAAGTCATCCCGTGAAGAACATCATGACCACGAGAAGACCACTCGAGCTGCTTCATATGGATCTCTTTGGTCCCAACGCCTACAAGAGTCTCGGTGGTAACTCATTCGTATTGGTCATTGTTGATGATTTTTCCAGATTTACGTGGGTGTTCTTTCTTGATGATAAATCATAGGTGTAGAAGATCTTCAAAAACTTCGCTAGGAAGGCCCAAAATCAACTTGAAGTGAAGATCAAGAAGGTTCAAAGCGACAACAGAGCGGAGATCAAGAATGCTAATGTGGGCACCTTTCTTGACAAGGAAGGGATTTCACATGAGTTCTCGGCTACGTACACGCCTCAACAAAACAGAGTTGTCGAGAGGATGAACCGGGTGCTCATTGAGATGGCAAGAATGATGCTTGATGAATACAAGACGCCAAGACATTTTTGGGTGGAAGCGGTTGAGACAGCTTGTCATGCAACAAATCGACTATATCTTCACAAGCTTCTTGGGAAGATAGCATATGAGCTTCTCACCGATAACAAACCCAAGTTGGTTACTTTCAAGTATTTGGCTCAAAATGTTACATTCTTGATAAGAATCATCGTTCAAAATTTTCCCCTAAATCTCATGAAGGTTTTCTACTCGGTTACGGCTCAAATTCTCACACTTACAGTGTCTACAACAATTTCACCCGAAAGGTTGAAGAGACAGTAGATGTGAAGTTTGATGAATCTAACGGCTCGCAAGTAGAGCAATTGCCGATTGATGTAGGAGATAAAGATCCCTGGAAGCAATTCAAGACTTGTCTATTGTCAAGATTTTCCCAACGGAGGTGAAGGAGAGTACCTCATCCGTTCAAGTGGAAGCCTCAACTTCACGCCAAGGTGAACCACAAGTTGACTTGGAGGCATCCACAAGTGGAACACATCAAGATGATGGAAACGAGGATGTACAACAAGATGACCTCATCGACCTCCTTCTCCACCTCCACAAGAGAACAACAACGCCAACGACAATGAAGAAAGACAAGTGGAAGAACATGGCAATGAAGAGGATGTTCCACCCCAACCCAAACAAAAGCTCTCACGAGTTCGAGCAAGAGTCTCAAGAGATCATTTCGTCGAACAAATCTTCGATGATATTCAAACCGGGAGAATTACTCGCTCAAAAACTCGTTTGGCTAACTTTTGTGAACATTACTCATTCATTTCTAGTATTGAACCTATGAAGGTTGAAGAAGCTCTTGATGATCCGGATTGGGTGAACGCTATGCATGAAGAGCTACACAATTTCGAGAGGAACCAAGTGTGGACGTTGGTTGAATAGCCCGATGAGAAGCACAATGTCATTGGAACAAAATGTGTGTTTCGGAATAAGCAAGATGAAGATGGACAAGTTGTGCGCAACAAGGCTCATCTCGTTGGTCAAGGCTACACTCAAGTCGAAGGTATGGACTATGGTGAGATATATGCTCCCATTGCTAGACCTGAGTCCATACGCATCTTACTTGCTTATGCCAATCATCATGACATTACCTTATATCAAATGGACATAAAAAGTGCTTTTCTAAATGGTAAAATTGAGGAGGAAGTTTATGTTGAACAACCTCCCAGTTGTTAATCCTAAGAAATCTGATCATGTTTACAAACTTCACAAAGCTCTTTATGGTCTTAAACAAGCTCCGAGAGCATGGTATAAATGCTTGACTAAGTTTCTTACTGAAAAAGGGTTTGAGATGGGAAGAACTACACTTTTTACTAAAAGGTTTGATGGTGAATTATTTGTGTGCCAAATTTATATGGATGATATTATATTTGGTTCAACTAACCCTCATTTTAGTGAAAAGTTTGGAAGGCTAATGTCGGAGAAGTTTGAGATGTCTATGATGTGTGAACTCAAGTTCTTTCTTGGCTTGCAAATCAAGCAAACTAAGGAAGGTACCTTTGTTTCCCAAACAAAGTATACAAAAGACTTATTCAAGAAGTTCAACATGCAAGAAAGCAAAGGTATGAAAACACCCATGCGTATTAGTGGACATCTTGACTTGACTAAGGATGGCAAACCAGTTGACCAAAAGGTTTACCGCTTTATGATTGGTTCATGGTTATATCTATGTGCCTCCCGTCCCGATATTATGCTAAGTGTGTGCATGTGTGCACGATATCAAGCGTCCCCCAAAGAATGTCATCTTAAGGTTGTGAAAAGGATAGTGAGATACTTAATTCATACACCAAACTTTGTCATTTGGTATCCTAAGAGGTCTTCTTTTGATCTTGTTGGCTACTCCAACTCGGACTATGCCGGAGACAAGGTTGATGGAAAGTCCACTTCGGGTACTTGTCAATTTCTTGGTAGATCTCTTATATCTTGGTCCTCCAAGAAACAAAACTCGGTATCCTTATCCACCGCCGAAGCAAAATATATTACCGCTGGATCATGTTGTGCTCAATTACTTTGGATGACCCAAACTCTTAAAGATTATGGGATACATGTGAAACATGTTCCATTGCTTTGTGATATGAAAGTGCTATTATGATTGCTCATAATCCCGTGCAACATTCTCGGACTAAGCATATTGAAGTTCATCATCATTTCATTCGAGATCATGTTGCTAAAGGTCATATCAATCTTAAGCATGTTCGTACCGAGTAAGCAATTGGTGGATATTTTCACCAAACCGCTTGATGAGAAACCGTTTTGTCGTTTAAGAGGTGAATTAAACATCATTGATTCTTCAAACTTGGAGTAGGAACTCCATCTAGATGCATGCAAGGCGTGAGCCTTTCTATGACTGATCATTGATATTTCTCTTAAGATGATGATAATATGTCTTTGATCTATACTTGTACCCTTTCATTTTATCTAACCCTTGTAGGTACTTGGATGAGCTAAAATGCATGAGTTTGCAAGTCACTCACATCTTAAGCAAATCTCTACATCACCAAGTTTCTACTATTTAGTTGTGGAATACAAGGAAGAATGACCTCACTCAATATATCCTTTGACAATTTCTCTATATCAAATTGCATTTGGTACCAAGTTATATGTTTTTGATTTTTGGATACACAAGTGCTCTTCCTTGCAAGACTAACCCGTGTAGGAAGATGGACTTAAACTTCAAGTGATTCTCTCAACTCTTGATGGACTACATCAACCTTGAGCTTCCAACACAAGTTCAACTACATGACCAAGATCACACAACCCAAGGTATGGCATTCCATCTTAGAGAAGCTTTGACCCAAGTCATGAGTTAAAGCAACTCAATAAGATTTGAATACATCAAAGTGCTTAAACGAATATGGTAACCCAATTTTAGGCTTAAACGATGAGTATGACCTATGATCAAGTGACTTCACTTGACTCCTAAGTCAATATACTCTAACATAGGTGACTTTGTCGCCGACCCCTCCTCTAGATGAAGTTCTCTAGTGTTCCTGGTTCTGCTTGTTGTCTTTGTTTGTTGTCTTTGTGTTTTCTTTTTATCAAAAAAAAACTTCATCTAGATCTCTTCTTTTTATGTTTCTAATTCTTTGCAAATCCTTTAGTTAATTCCTTGCAAATCTTTCAATGATTCTATTTGCCTAGTGAGCTGAGATGACAAAATGTTTACTATGTGTTGAACTCGATCTAACCAATTCAGACCTATCGGTCTAACCGAAGCACAAGGAACCCTTGAGAAGAGATCATCGATCCAACCGACACAGTCTAACTCGGTTGCACCGACCAGGATCTTCTATGACCTCACCAACTCGGTGTCACCGATGCAAACGAATCAGCGGTACCGATTTCAATGTTGTAGAAAACTTTTTTGCCATTGCATCCTGCACATCTTTTCAGCTCCACTCAATGATTCTTATCCTCTACCCGCATCATTATCTACATGCTGCCTTTTCATGTGCCTCAAGGACCGAACCTGATTGACTCATACTATAGAAGACCCTTCTTGGAAATTGATATCAAAGGGGGAGAGAGAGACCATGATATGTCTCCAACGTATCTATAATTTTTTATTGTTCCATGCTATTATATTACCCGTTTTGGATGTTTATGGGCTTTACTATACACTTTTATATCATTTTTGGGACTAACCTACTAACCGGAGGCCCAGCCCGAATTGCTGTTTTTTTGCCTATTTCAGTGTTTCACAGAAAAGGAATATCAAACGGAGTCCAAACGGAATGAAACCTTCGGGAGCGATATTTTTGGAACAAATGCAATCTAGGAAACTTGGAGTGGACGTCAAGAAGCAGCCAAGGCGGCCACGAGGGTGTAGGACGCGCCCTAGGGGGGGGGCTGCCTCATGGGCCCCTCGTGGCTCCCCAGATCGACTTCTTTCGCCTATATATATCTACGTACCCCGAAAACATCCAGGAGCACCACGAAAAACTATTTCCACCGCCGCAACCTTCTGTACCCGTGAGATCCCATCTTGGTGCCTTTTCCGGCGCTCCGCCGGAGGGGGAATTGATCACGGAGGGCCTCTACATCATCACCAAGGCCTCTCCGATGAGTTGTGAGTAGTTTCCATAGATCCTCGGGTCCATAGTTATTAGCTAGATGGCGTCTTCTATCTCTTTGAATCTCAATACAAAGTTCTCCTCGATCTTCTTGGAGATCTATTCGATGTAACTCTTTTTGCTGTGTGTTTATCGAGATCCGATGAATTCTGGGTTTATGATCGAGTTTATCTATGAGAAATATTTGAATCTCCTCTGAATTCTTTTGTGTATGATTGGTTAACCTTGCAAGTCTCTTCGAATTATCAGTTTGGTTTGGCCTACTAGATTGATCTTTCTTGCAATGGGAGAAGTGCTTAGCTTTGGGTTCAATCTGGCGGTGTCATTTCCCAGTGATAGCAGGGGCAGCAAGGCACGTATTGTATTGTTGCCATCGAGGATAAAAAGATGGGGTTTATATCATATTGCTTGATTTTATCCCTCTACATCATGTCATCTTGCCTAATGCGTTACTCTGTTCTTATGAACTTAATACTCTAGATTCATGCTGGATAGCGGTCGATGTGTGGAGTAATAGTAGTAGATGCAGGCAGGAGTCGGTCTACTAATCTATGGACGTGATGCCTATATACATGATCATGCCTAGATATTCTCATAACTATGCACTTTTCTATCAATTGCTCGACAGTAATTTGTTCACCCACCGTAATACTTATGCTATCTTGAGAGAAGCCACTAATGAAACCTACGGCCCCCGGGTCTATTCTCTATCATATAAGTTTCCAATCTACTTTATTTTGCAATCTTTACTTTTCAATCTATATCATAAAAATACCAAAAACATTTATCTTATCATATTATCTCAATCAGATCTCACTTTCACAAGTGGCCGTGAAGGGATTGACAACCCCTTTATCGCGTTGGTTGCGAGGTTCTTGTTTGTTTGTGTAGGTGCGAGGGACTTGCGTGGAGCCTCCTACTGGATTGATACCTTGGTTCTCAAAAACTGAGGGAAATACTTACGCTACTTTGTTGCATCGCCCTTTCCTCTTCAAGGGAAAAGCAACGCATGATCAAGATGTAGCAAGAAGGATTTCTCGCGCCGTTGCCGGGGAGGTCTACGCACAAGTTAAGACATACCAAGTACCCATCACAAACTCTTCCCCCTCGCATTACATTATTTTCCATTTGCCTCTCGTTTTCCTCTCCCCCACTTCACCCTTTGCCGCTTTATTCGCCCTTCTTTTGTTCATCTTTTAGTTTGCTTTGATGTCTTACTTGGCTCGTTTGCTCGTTTGGTTGGAATAGTTGTTTATGTATTGCTAAACAGAGAACCTAATATCTATGGATCCTCATCCGCTTGCCAATATTTTTAAGAGATCCAATTATGATGAACCAAGTTCTAGTGATTTGAGTGCACTAGATTATCTTTATGAAGCTTTGCTCGAAATTCGTGAATCTGAAAATTATGATGAAGAAATTTATGAAGACATTCATGATAACTCCTTGAATAAAAAGCATGATTGCAATAATTTTACTATAAATTCTCTTGATGTCAATTGTGCTAATAATATGCAAAACCCTAAGCTTGGGGATGCTAGTTTTGCTACGTCTAGTACTTGTTGCAATGATCATGATTGGGGTGATTCTTCTTATAATCCTGAAAATTTATTTAAGCCCCATGATGAATATGAAATTGATAATAGTGTTTGCAATATTACTGAAAGTGGTTTTGGAAGAGTGTCAACTTTAGATCCCACATATTTGGATTTTGATCAATCTTATGAAATTTTTGATAAAAGTGGGTTTTGAGAGGCCATGACTTTAGTTAATGTTAATCCCACTATTTTGGAAGAGTGTCAATTTTGCATGCATGTGGATCGTGTTGAAAATATTTTATGTGATAGCTATTTTGTTGAATTTTCTTATGATCCCACATTTAATTATTATGAGAGAGGAAAATATGGTTGTAGAAATTTTCATGATAATAAATTACCTCTCGTTATGTTGAGATTGCTATTGTTTCTTTCCGCTTCCTTGCATATGCTAGTTTTTGCTTGCTATGATAATTTGTCTTCTTATAAAATGCCTATGCATAGGAATTATGTTATACTTAGATGTGTTTTTCACATGTTTTTTTATGCTCTCTTTATGATTCAATTCTTGTCTTTCATGTGAGCATCATTGAAATCTGATTGCCCATCTAAAAAGGCTTTAAAGAAAAGCGCTTGTTGGGAGACAACCTAATATTTTTTTATTGCTGTTATTTAATAAATAATTCATCTAGCCTCTGTTTAGATGTGGTTTTTTGTTTTAATTAGTGTTTGTGCCAAGTAGAACCTATAGGATCATCTTGGGTGAAAGTTAATTTGATCTTGCTGAAAAACAGAAACTTTTGCACGCACGAGAAAAAATCTAATAAATCACAGAAATGTGATTTTGAGTAGATTATTTTTTCAGTAGATCAATAGACAAATTGCCTAGGACTTACTATTTTGGTAGGGTTTTTAGAGATCCATAAGTATTCAAAAGTTACAGATTGCTACAGACTGTTCTGTTTTTGACAGATTCTGTTTTTCGTGTGTTGTTTGCTTCTTTTGATGGATCTATGGCTAGAATCGGGGGGTATGAACCATAGAGAAGTTGGAATACAGTAGGTTTAACACCAATATAAATAAATAATGAGTTAATTACAGTACATTAAGTGGTGGTTTTTCTTTGTTGCACTAACAGAGCTCATGATATTTCCTGTTGAGTTTTGTGTTGTGAAGTTTTCAAGTTTTGGGTAAAGAATTGATGGAGTATGGAATAAGGAGTGGCAAGAGCCTAAGCTTTGGGATTCCCATGGCACCCCAAGATAATTCGAGGACAACCAAAATCCTAAGCTTGGGGATGCCCCGGAAGGCATCCCCTCTTTCGTCTTCATCTATCGGTAACTTTACTTGGAGCTACATTTTTATTCACCAAATGATATGTGTTTTGCTTGGAGCATCTTGTATGATATGAGTCTTTGCTTTTTAGTTTACCACAATCATCCTTGCTGTACACACCTTTTGGGAGAGACCCACATGATTCGGAATTTATTAGAATACTCTATGTGCTTCACTTATATCTTTTGAGCTAGACAGTTTTGCTCTAGTGCTTCACTTATATCTTTCTAGAGCACGGCGGTGGTTTTATTTTATAGAAATTATTGATCTCTCATGCTTCACTTATATTATTTTGACAGTCTTTTTGAACAGCATGGTATTTGCTATGGTTATAAAATTGGTCCTAGAATGATGGGCATCCAAGTTGGGTATAATAAAAACTATCATAGTAAGTGACATGAATACTATGATCAACTTGATGCTTGATAATTGTTTTGACATATAAATGTGGTAATACTAGAGTCATGCTAGTGGAGTAATTGTGAATTTGAGGAATACTTGTGTTGAAGTTTGTGATTCCCGTAGCATGCACGTATGGTGAACCGTTATGTGATGAAGTTGGAGCATGATTTATTTTTTGATTGTCTTTCTTATGAGTGGCGGTAGGGGACGAGCGATGGTCTTTTCCTACCAATCTATCCCCCTAGGAGCTTGCGCCCAGTACTTAGTTTCAATAACTTGTAGATTTTTGCAATAAGTATATGAGTTCTTCATGACTAATGTTGAGTCCATGGATTATACGCACTCTCACCCTTCCACCATTGCTAGCCTCTCTTGTACCGCGCAACTTTCGCCGGTACCATACACCCACCATATACCTTCCTCAAAACATCCACCATACCTACCTATTATGGCATTTCCATAGCCATTCCGAGATATATTGCCATGCAACTTTCCACCGTTCCGTTTATTTTGACACGCTCCATCATTGTCATATTGCTTTTGCATGATCATGTAGTTGACATTGTATTTGTGGCAAAGCCACCTTGATAATTCTTTCATTCATGTCACTCTTGATTCGTTGCATATCCCGGTACATCGCTAGAGGCATCCACATAGAGTCATATTTTGTTCTAAGTATTGAGTTGTAATTCTTGAGTTGTAAGTAAATAAAAGTGTGATGATCTTCATTATTAGAGCATTGTCCCAAGTGAGGAATGGATGATGGAGACTATGATTCCCCCACATGTCGGGATGAGACTCCGGACTTTATGAAAAATAAAAGAGGCCAAAGAATCCCAAATAAAAAAAGGAGGCCAAAGAAGCCCACCAAAAAAATGAGAGAAAATGAGAGAAGGGACAATGTTACTATCCTTTTTCCACACTTGTGCTTCAAAGTAGCACCATGATCTTCATGATAGAGAGTCTCTTATGTTGTCACTTTCATATACTAGTGGGAATTTTACATTATAGAACTTGGCTTGTATATTCCAATGATGGGCTTCCTCAAAGTGCCCTAGGTCTTCGTGAGCAAGCAAGTTGGATGCACACCCACTTAGTTTCTTTAGTTCAGCTTTCATACACTTATAGCTCTAGTGCATCCGTTGCATGGCAATCCCTACTCACTCACATTTATATCTATTAATGGGCATCTCCATAGCCCGTTGATGCACCTAGGTTATGTGAGACTAACTTCTACTTTTTGTCTTCTCCACAACCACCATTCTATTCCACATATAGTGCTATGTCCATGGCTCACGCTCATGTATTGCGTGAAAGTTGAAAAAGTTTGAGAACATCAAAGTATGAAACAATTACTTGGCTTGTCATCGGGGTTGTGTGTGATTTAAATATTTTGTGTGAGGAAGATAGAGCATAGCCAGACAATATGATTTTGTAGGGATAGCTTTCTTTAGCCATGTTATCCTGAGAAGACATGATTGCTTTGTTAAGTATGCTTGAAGTATTACTATTTTTATGTCAATATGAACTTTTATTTTGAATCATTTGGATCTGAACATTCATGCCACAATAAAGAAAATTACATTGAGAAATATGCTAGGTAGCATTCCACATCAAAAATTCTGTCTTTCTCATTTACCCACTCGAGGACAAGCTGGAATTAAGCTTGAGGATGCTTGATACGTCTCCAATGTATCTATAATTTTTGATTGTTCCATGCTATTATATTACCCATTTTGGATGTTTATGGGCTTTACTATACACTTTTATATCATTTTTGGGACTAACCTACTAACCGGAGGCGCAGCCCGAATTGCTTTTTTTTTTGCCTATTGCAGTGTTTCGCAGAAAAGGAATATCAAACGGAGTCCAAATGGAATGAAACCTTCAGGAGCGACCTTTTTGGAACAAACGCAATCCAGGAGACTTGGAGTGGATGTCAAGAAGCAGTCGAGGCGGCCACGAGGGTGTTGGGCGCGCCCCCTGCCTCGTGGGCCCCTCGTGGCTCCCCTGACCGACTTCTTTCGCCTATATATATCTACGTACCCAGAAAACATCCAGGAGCACCACGAAAAACTATTTCTGCCGCCGCAACCTTCTGTACCCGTGAGATCCCATCTTGGAGCCTTTTCCAGCGCTCTATCAGAGGGGGAATCGATCACGGATGGCCTCTACATCATCACCAAGGCCTCTCCGATGAGTTGTGAGTAGTTTACAACATACCTTCCGGTCCATAGTTATTAGCTAGATGGCTTCTTCTCTCTCTTTGAATCTCAATCAAAGTTCTCCTCGATCTTCTTGGAGATCTATTCGATGTAACTCTTTTTGTGGTGTTTTTTCCGAGATCCGATGAATTGTGGGTTTATGATCAAGTTTATCTATGAGAAATATTTGAATCTCCTCTGAGTTCTTTTATGTATGATTGGTTATCTTTGCAAGTCTCTTCGAATTATCAGTTTGGTTTAGCCTACTGGATTGATCTTTCTTGCAATGAGAGAAGTGCTTAGCTTTGGGTTCAATCTTGCGGTGTCCTTTCCCAGTGACAGCAGGGGCAGCAAGGCACGTATTGTATTGTTGCCATCGAGGGTAAAAAGATGGTGTTTATATCAGATTGCTTGAGTTTATCCCTCTACATCATGTAATCTTGCTTAATGTGTTACTCTATTCTTATGAACTTAATACTCTAGATGCATGCTGGATAGCGGTCGATGTGTGGAATAATAGTAGTAGATGTAGGCAGGAGTCGATCTGGTTGTTACGGACGTGATGCATATATACATGATCATGCCTAGATATTCTCATAACTATGCACTTTTCTATCAATTGCTCGACAGTAATTTGTTCACCCACCGTAATACTTATGCTATCTTGAGAGAAGCCTAGTGAAACCTATGGCCCCGGGTCTATTCTCTATCATATAAGTTTCCAATCTACTTTATTTTCCAATCTTTACTTTTCAATCTATATCATAAAAATACCAAAAATATTTATCTTATCATATTATCTCTATCAGATCTCACTTTCGCAAGTGGCCGTGAAGGGATTGACAACCCCTTTATAGCGTTGGTTGCGAGGTTCTTGTTTGTTTGTTTGTGTAGGTGCGAGGGACTTGCGTGGAGTCTCCTACTGGATTGATACATTGGTTCTCAAAAAACTGAGGGAAATACTTACGCTACTTTGCTGCATCACCCTTTCCTCTTCAAGGGAAAAACCAACGCATGCTCAAGAGGTAGCAGACTACATCAAAGCTTATCTCATGAGAGAGAGAGAGAGACCAAGTGGGAGAGAGAGACATCTTAGATTTCCCAGATGCTTGTCAATAGAGGAGAGAATACACATGTCTTCAATAGGGGAAAGACATGTTTAGACTTGTTTGTTTGAACCATTTCTTGCTTTATTGGTTCTTGCTCTAATTTATAGAATTTGAACCTTTTGGTATCAAGTTCTTTCTTTGATTTTCTTTTCCTTCTTTGCTCAGATTTTCTCTTACCCTACCTTCTCCCATTATCTAATATCAGATTCAGGGGGAGAAAGAGTTCAAATCTAAGGGAAGAAAATCTTTGGAATTCATTGCATATCTTTAATATTTGGGGGCATGTCTATATCCAAATGGAGTACTAAGTACTCACTCACTACATGTCATCCCAGTGTTGGTACTCTTGTGGTTTCCTGAACTTGCTTTATTTAGAGTGTTCTTGTGTTATCTAACCTTGTTTTCTCAAGCTCATCTCTTCCTAAGCCATGTAACATCCCAATTTTCAATTTGGATGTTTATAAATAGATCATTCATATGCATCCATGATTTATGTATTTTCCCTTCATTTCTTTTATTTGAATTTAGATCCAAGGGACTTCATGCCACTCAAGGACCAGCAGAGAGAGTTGGAAGTTTCCCTAAAACCATTTTTTGAGAATTTCAAAGTTAGGATTTGGATCAAGCTTGGTTCCACCAAAATTCATTTCCATTATTTCAAAAATAAAATAAAGAGAGAATATAAAAAGACTTCTTAGAAAACAGAAGGAAAATATTGGAAATTTAATTGGAATCAAAATATATTTGTTGGGTTTTATTTGCAATTTATTTTATTAGTCTAGCAAAAATGTTTATTTTTTAATAAAATTGCATTTTGGGCCGGATAAATGTTCACAAGGTTATATATAAGACCGTAATATTATGTGAAATTTTCTGGAATTTTTAGACTTATATTTATTTGTATATTCAGTGCCATAGTGTTTTGTTCAAAAAAAAGAAAAAGTTTAAAAATAACGCAGCCCAGCAGGCCCAACCTTCCTCACGACCCAACCTCGTGGTCTTCTTCCTTACCTCGTTCATGTACAAAGAGCGCAGAAGCATCTCCACCCAGCGCCCCACCCCCTCCCCTTCCTCTCCCCCACTCCAAAACGCCTCTGAACGGAACCCCCTCACCTCCCTCTACCCCTTCCCCTTCCTAGTGCGCCTTGAAGTCGCCTGTCATGGCCATTACGAGGCAGAGGAATAGCCACCATTAAAACTCAATCTTCTGTTCGAATTCTGGCCCTCCCCTACCCTATATAAAGCACCCTGGGAGCCCCTCTCACCCCTCGTCTGAAGCCCTCTCATTCTGGAGTTTTCCCCCTCCCTAACCTCGCCAATTGCTCGCCAGAGTTCGTGAATTCCGGCGACCTCTCACTGTGTGTATAGCAAGAAATCTACAACCAGAACTTCTTCAAGTGGTTCACCTCATCGTTGTCTACACCATCCCGCACGCATCCTTCGCCGAAGCACACCGGAACCGCCTTCTTCCTCGTCCCCGGCGACAAGTCCGGTGAGCACCCAGCCAGCCAATCAGAGAGCGCCACTTGGCATCTGGCAGAATTTTTTTTCTCTTTTTCCAGTATTTTTTCCAATCTCAGATTCTACACCAATTCTTGTTTCTAGTATATCTTTTAGTCTATAGATCCGATTTAGTTGATTCTTTTTCCTAGGGCTTCATAAAAATATCATCTATCCAGAGAACCAAACGAATTTTTTTTTGAAAATTTTAAATTTTGAATTCAAATAGATCTGTTTTCAAACTTCGTTAGGCCGTAACTCGAGTTTCGTAACTCCGTTTTAGGTGATTCTTTTTGCAAATCGAAGCTAGTGACATGTACTTTCTGTTAAAACCAAAACCATTTATTTTTGTTGTTGTAAAAATTAGGTTATGTACAGAAACTTTATTTGGATGTTTTGGAGTTTTCCGAAGTCTTTTATTCATTTTATTTTTTTATTCTTTTTGCTTGATTGCTTATGAGTGTCATTACATGCTTCGCTAGATCATCCGGAGTGCGAGGCTTGCTACTACGAATCTTTAGAGTTCAACGGTCGTCAGCAAGGCAAGTTCACACTTTGATCATAATTTTCAATACCCGTTTTTTTACTATGCATTAGTTCAACCCTCAAAGAATGCATGAGTAGGATTGGGAACATGTGGTTATGCTTTGTAGTTAATGTGGTAGGAACCTATGACCTTTGATCACCCCGGGAATTTTCGTTATATCATATATTTCTTAGCCATGCTCATAGATGGGGATTGGTATGTATGATCCATGCAAGTTGCGAGAGATAATAATTTTTTTGGGACAACATAAGGTGGCAACTTTAATACACATCTATGTGGATTGTTTGGGGCACCTGGAGAAACCAGTGCTTGCCCAAGGGAAATCCCAAAGTACCCGTGTGATTACCCTAGGTCCGCCACCCAGGCTCAAAGGGATCATAAGATATTTCATGCCTAGAAACTTCCATGTGCAGCCACAAGCCATTATGGGCTCTGGCATAGTTGAGTAAGTTGTGTGACCTCTTTCCGTGGTAGACTAACTGATGTAGGGGAAAGTAGGTGTACCGGTCTACCCAGGGTTAAGGGGAAACGCTTCTGAAAGGCTATGTCTCGATCTTCCGATCATGGAAGTGGTCGAGTCTTGTGGGGAAAAGTGCGCAAACCTCTGCAGAGTGTACAAACTAATCATGATTAGTCGTGTCCCCGGTTATGGACAACTTGAGTATCTAGAAGTGAATTATTGGTTGATCTCATCACTCTATTTAATGAAATTATTGGGTTACTAATAACTTGGGAATTTTGGGATTGAGTTGGAGGAACCTTCTCAATAATGGCTTTTTAATTTAGTAGGAAATAAAAATTTATTCCTTTGTTGTAGGGTAAAATTAGCTTTATGCAAAATTAAACTTAGAGCCTCAGCTAAATTTTCATATAGCGATAGTCTTTTTCATAATTATTATTCTATGGTGTGAAATTGCCAGCATTTTCCATGTGCTGACCTACACGGCTGCAACGTCTCATGTTGCAGACTTTTCCTATGAGGATTAAAGTTGCGATGGTTCGTTGTTCTGCACTCAGTTTGCCGTGGAGTTGGATGGACTCATTTATCTTCGATGCTTCCGCAATTATTTTATTTTAGATGGCCTTTGGCCATATTATTGTAATAAATACTCGTTTGAGGACCTTGATGTAATAAAATGTGTGATTGAACTCTGTTATAATTCCTCGAGTATTGTGTGTGTCAGCATACCAAACCAGGGATGACACTTAAGCACAGAGACTTTGATCCATTTGGGTCGGGTCGCTACAAGCTAGCTCAAGACCACAAGGTAAGTATATGCATCACACTCATGTGCATGATGATCTCTTGCTACTACACATATTGTTTGCAAGAAGGATTCATGAACATGAAGGTATACCTACTCTATCTACATCATTTGTTCTGATGCATATAGCCAAGATACATGTAACTCATTGCTTGCTCTGACATGCATATGCATTCACATGTTCTTACATTCCATCATTACATGATTTCATACATGTAGGGGGATCCTATGCTTGTTACATGTCTTTCCAAAGCTTTACCTGTTGTTATTCATATCTTTATCTAAATCTTTGATGTATGTTGTCATCAATTATAAAAAAGGGGGAGATTGAAAGCACAAGTGCTCCCTGGGTGATTTTGGTAATTGATGTGAACATATCTCTTGTTGGACTAATGTTTTTATCAAGTGCATTTCAGATAAGTTCAACAATGGAGTGGCATGGACTAGAGATGTAGAACACCTTCAAAATGCTAAGGACAAAGATTGGCAAAGGCTCAAGACTCTACATTTCCTTTTTAGTGATCCAACATCACATTGAGTCCATAGGAAAGCCAATACTATTAAAAGGGGATGAGGTGTTGTTTAATGGCTTGCTTGCTCAAGTGCTTAGTGATATTGTTCCAAAGCCCTCAACCACTTTCTCATTTCCACGTATGTCCAAAAACTAAAGTCAAACTCGGCCCCACCAATTTGATTCATCCGGCGCCACCGAGTTCATTGACATAGCCACTGCCAGAAACCCTACTCAATTCGGTCACACCGATATGGATCACGGTCTCACTGAGATGGCCTTGCAAACTTTCTGTTGTCTATTGCAATTATTTCTGTCTCACCGAAATGTGCAATTGGTCCCACCGGGTTTGCTTGACCAACTCTCTGTTTGATCAATTGCTGAAATCGGTCTCACCGAGATCATGCAATCGGTCTCACCGAGATGAGGTTTTGCCCTAGCCCTAGCACATCGGTCCCACCCAGTTGATCCTGTAGGTCCCACCGAAAATCCTAACGTCGGCATTTTGAACTAGATCGGTCCCACCAAGTTTCTCTATTTGGTCTGACCGAGTTTGCTAAAATTTGTGTAACAGCTAGATTTTGTGTGGAGGCTATATATACCCCTCCACCCCTTCTCCATTTTTGAGAGAGCCATCAGAACGTGCCTACACTTCCACTACTCATTTTCTGAGAGAGAACCACCTACTCATGTGTTGAGACCAAGACATTCCAATCCAACCACAAGAATCTTGATCTCTAGCCTTCCCCAAGTTGCTTTCCACTCAAATCATCTTTCCACCATAGCCAAATCTGTGAGAGAGAGTTGAGTGTTGGGGAGACTATTATTTGAAGCACAAGAGTAATGAGTTCATCATCAACACACCATCTATTACCTTTTGGAGAGTGGTGTCTCCTAGACTGGTTAGGTGTCACTTGGGAGCCTCCATCAAGATTGTGGAGTTGAACCAAGGAGTTTGTAAGGGCAAGGATATTGCCTACTTCGTGAAGATCTACCCAAGTGAGGCAAGTCCTTCGTGGGCGATGGCCATGGTGGAATAGACAAGGTTGCTTCTTCGCGAACCCTTCATGGGTGGAGCCCTCTGTGGACTCGCGCAATCATTACCCTTCGTGGGTTGAAGTCTCCATCAACGTGGATGTACAATAGCACCACCTATCGGAACCACGCCAAAAATCTCCGTGTCTTATTGTGTTTGCACACTCCAATCCCATCCCTTTACTTTCTTGCAACTTGCATGCTTAACAACTGTTCGAATCTTTGACCCTGCAGGCAAGTTGGAATCTTGTATTAGCTGTGTTTATAAACTTAAGAAACAACTGTTCGAGAGCTAGGTCAGTGATTTCGCTCCCTTGTAATCGATACTCAAGCAATACAACTCAAAGAAGGACGTAGGCTTTTACCTCGTTGGCGAGGGGCCGAACCTGGGTAAACTTGCGTCTCTCGTCATGCTCAACCCCTTGAAGCTAACCTACGTTGTGATGGCTCCATGCTTAAGTCCTTTCACTAGGACATCTATCGTGTTAAAACCACGATAGTTGGCGCCCACCATGGGGCCAGTGCATGATGGTTTTGAGTTCTTGAAGGGCTCTTTCCCAGGGATCGAGGTATATGCCGTTTGCAAGATGACCAAGAGTCACCACAGCAAGCTCTACATTGACGATGATGGCTGGGGCCTCGAGGTCGACTTAATCGAGTACGGGTACCAGGTCCCCTTCGGCGGAATCCACGTCTTCATCAAAAACATCGGCGAGTCAGAGCCTGAGCCGGACATCTCCCTCGACATTGTTGAGTTGGCTCGGCAAACACAACCCGCCCAGGTTCAACCCGGCCGGAAGCGTGTTTTCGTCAGTTTCGTACATGGCGCAGATCTTGAGGAAGATTTTTATCTAGTGGAGACATTGTCGTCTACTCAGGAGATGAGTCCTCGACCAGAGAGACAGAATCGATCTACAAGCTTCAGGACGGCGGGCTTGGGGGATATTTCGAAGGAGACAACATTCCAGACCCCTGTGAGCTACCGTCTAGGGTTGCTATCTTCATGGCTGGCACCGGGCCGGTTCTGAACTCGTCGACGGCTGCAGCTATGACGTTTGGCTCAACTGCGGCTAGTGCTAACGGCTCAGATAGGCCGTCGGCTCAAGTTTTATCAGATCTCTTGGGCACTTTGACAACTTTGCTGGCAACAGAAGTCACTGCGGCTAATCAGTCAGAGCACAATGCAGAGGTTGCAAAGGTGCGAGACCAGGTAGCCAAAGCCTAGGAGGATCTCAACGCAGAGATTATCAGGATGGCAATAGAACGATCCCAGATGGAGGTTGAGTCACAGCGTATCAGGGCGGAGGCCTTTCATTTAAGTTTGGATCAGAAAGCCTCTAATGGTGTTCTTCGAAGGAGGCACCAAACCCATTTTCCTTTGTAGTATGAGGTGCGGAACCTTTTTAACACGCCTCGGGCAGGACCAAGTAATCCGCCAGGTATGGCCTGGGTTGCAGACGCACCAGGGAGTGGGGCGGCGGCTCGGCCTCACTTGCTAGACCTGCCCCGTAGGGATCAGACCCCGCATCAGCGTTTTTGGCACCACCTGGTCATTATTCTAACCCGGTGGATAACATGTTAGGGGCAGCTACCCGACTTAATACACTTCCCCTTACTGATGAGACGCCCTTCGCACCAGAGGCACGGAACACGACCGAGCTCTTGCAAATAGCAGTTGCACAGCAGGAGAAATATTCATATAGCCGTGATCGGGTGCACTTAACTCCTCATCCAAGCTGCAGTTATAGTCGACGTGTTGAGTCTCCCGCGGTCTCCAGCAGTGAACAATGTTGACGACCGCTCCAGAATGATCTGCCCCATGGGAATAACCCGCCCCTTACTAATGCTCATGCGATTATGGATGAGGCCAGAGCCCGCCGAGAGGCAGAGGTGGCAGTGGCGGCTCGGTTGGGGGATTATCAGCAACCTCCAGTGACCCCTTCAGCCTCAGTAGGAGCCGGTGTGAGTTCCAAATCTGTTTGGATGCCATGTTTAGTACCAGCTTTACATAATGAACGTCTGCATAAGGATTTCAAGGGTCCTCGCAAGGTTCCCAAGTATACAACTGACCTCCCCCAGAGGGCTGGATTGAGAGTTACGAGTTGGCCATGGAGATGTTGGATGCCAACGACGCGGTTTGTGCCAAGTAATTTACTATGATATTGGATGGGCCAGCACATACATGGCTAAAAGAGATACCTCCTAATTCCATCAATTCAGGGGCAGAGTTGAAAGCATGGTTTATTAAGAATTTTCAAGTGACATGCAAGCAGCCTCTGACAATTATCGATCTTGATAACTGTGTGCAGCAGGAAGATGAGTCGGCCCACCATTGGGTATGGCGGGTCTCAGAAATTATTCCTTCGTCGGATAGCATTGCGGCGAATCAGGGGGTTCTGGTCTTGGAGAAGAACTGTCACTTTACCCCCCCCCTCAAGCAGAAGCTGGGGCGTCTTAAACATTGTTGTAATGACATGGGTGAGCTGATGGCGACTCTCATTAAATATGTCGACTCTGATAACATCAAGGACCCTGGATCTGACGAGGAGAAATCAAACAAGGGCAAGAAGAGTGGCAATAGTAGGGGTCAGCGACAGAACGTGGCAGGGCATAATGGTAACAACCAGGGCAACGGTGGTAAGCGCAAACACCCTGATGGTGGGTTAGATCTAGTAGCTAACACCAATACTGGGTACAAAAATGAGCGCCGCAATGGTAACGGTAAGCCGCCATATGGCAAGGGAAAACCTTTTAATCTTGAGGCAGCGCTTAACGACCCCATGTCCAAAGCACAATTTTCCTGACAAGCCGGCCACTCATGCCTAGAAGGATTGTTGGGTTATGTGAGAGTTCAGGAATTACAGTCTCAGTCAGAATCATGGCAATGACAATGCCCGCCCGGCGGGTCAGGTTCCGGCTCTCAGGGCTCCGGCTTTGATTGAGGTGGCTTGAATTTTGGCTATCAAGGCCAAGCTAACCATGGTGGTCATAATCAATAGTCTGGCCAGGACAACCAGCAGCAAGGTAATCAGTCAGGATATCAGAGTAATCCAAAGCAGCTCAATGGTGGCCAGTACCTGATACGTCTCCAATGTATCTATAATTTTGGTTGTTCCATGCTATTATATTATCTGTTTTGGATGTTTAATAGGCATTTATATGCTATTTTATATTATTTTTGGGACTAACCTATTAACTGAGGGGCCAGTGCTAGTTTCTATTTTTTTGCCTATTTTAGAGTTTCGCGAAAAAGGAATACCAAACGGAGTCCAAACAGAATGAAACTTTCACGATGATCTTTCTTGGACCAAAAGGAAACCAGAGGACTTGGAGATGAAGTTGGAGACGCAACAAGGCGGCCACGAGGCAGGAGGGCGCACCCAGGGGGTAGGGCGCGCCCCCTACCTCGTGGGCCCCTTGTAGCTCCCCTGACCTAGCTACTTCCCCTATATATACTCTTATACCCTGAAAACATCCAGGGGATCCATAAACCACTTTTCCACCGCCGCAACCTTCTGAACCCGTGAGATCCCATCTAGGGGCCTTTTCCGGCGTCCTGCCAGAGGGGGATTCGATCATGGAGGGCTTCTTCATCAACACCATTGCCTCTCCGATGATGTGTGAGTAGTTTACCATAGACCTTCGGGTCCATAGCTAGTAGCTAGATGGCTTCTTCTCTCTCTTTGATTATCAATACCATGTTCTCCTCGATGTTCTTGGAGATCTATTCGATGTAATATACTTTTGCGATGTGTTTGCTAAGATCCGATGAATTGTGGATTTATGATCAGATTATCTATGAATATTATTTAGTTCTTCTCTGAATTCTTATATGCATGATTTGATATCTTTGCAAGTCTCTTCGAATTATCGGTTTAGTTTGGCCTACTAGATTGATCTTTCTTGCAATGGGAGAAGTGCTTAGCTTTGGGTTCAATCTTGTGGTGTCCTTTCCCAGTGACAGTACGGGCAGCAAGGCACGTATTGTATTATTGCCATCAAGGATAAAAAGATGGGGTTTTCATCATATTGATTGAGTTAATTCCTCTACATCATGTCATCTTACTTAATGCATTACTCTATTCTTCATGAACTTAATACTCTAGATGCAGGCAGGAGTCGGTCCATGTGTGGAGTAATAGTAGTAGATGCAGAATCGTTTCGGTCTACTTGACATGGACGTGATGCCTATTGCTACCTCTTGAACATGCATTGGTTTTTCCCTTGAAGAGAAAAGGGTGATGCAGCAAAGTAGCGTAAGTATTTCCCTCAGTTTTTGAGAACCAAGGTATCAATCGAGTAGGAGGCCCCTCAAAAGTCCCATGCACCTACAGAAATAGACAAGAACCTCGCAACCAACGCGATAAAGGGGTTGTCAATCCCTTCACGGTAAGTTGCAAAAGTGAGATCTGATAGAGATAATAAGATAAGATAAATATTTTTGGTATTTTTGTGATATAGATTGGAAAATAAAAGATGCAAATAAAAGTAGATGGAAAACTTGTATGATAAAAGATAGACCCAGGGGGCATAGGTTTCACTAGTGGCTTCTCTCAAGATAGCATAAGTATTACGGTGGGTGAACAAATTACTGTCGAGCAATTGATAGAAAAGTGCATAGTTATGAGAATATCTAGGCATGATCATGTATATAGGCATCACGTCTGCAACAAGAAGACCAAAACGATTCTGCATCTACTACTATCACTACAAAAAAAAGACACATCCGTGACATTTTGGGCCAAACGAAGTTTTTTTCTGTCATACATATGACACTTCTATGACGATAATTGTGACAAAATCCGGTATCATCATAGATGTGGTGGGATCCTACTTCTATGACAAAAATCATGATAGAAAATGGGATTTTCGTCCTGGGCGGGCCGGAAACACAGCTGCATGACATTCTTTGGGCCATCAATGACGGAAAAAACAGTGGTAGAAGCGAGGGGCCGGTTACGGTGGGAGGTCGGGGCGGAGCGATGCTCGTTTCTCTCGTACGTACGCGCGTGTGTGCGAGGCGTTGGCTCTAACTGAACCCAAGCGAGGCGTTGGGCTCTAACTGAATCCGAGCGATTGCACTGCAGGCTACGCGTTACTGGACCCGAGTGATCGATCGATGGCTGTTAACTGAACCCGATGGAGCGATTCCTTCGCTACTGCTGCTAACTGAAGCCGATCGATGCTGCCTCTGGGATGAACAGTGAGCGTT
>NC_041387.1:608368121-608394714 GCF_002162155.2 Triticum dicoccoides | reverse complement strand
CTCCAACACAAGTCTGTTTCGTCCGTTTTGCGGTACGCCACACCCCTCCCAATGAACAGGACCCCTGTTTCGACCGTAGCGCTCCAATACAAGTCCATTTTGTCCGTTTTGCGGTACGCCACACCCCTCCCGATCAACAGGACCCCCGTTTCGACCGTAGGAGGTCCGTTTCCTCCGTTTTGCGGTACGCCAGGCCCCTCCCGATCAACAGGACCCCGTTTCAAATGTGGCCGGTCGAACACAAGGCCGTTTCGTCCGTTGTGCGGTACGCCAGGCCTCGTTTCCATCGCCTTTTCCGTCCAAGCCCTCCCGATGAACACGACCACGCATTTCGTTCCGACCCAGCCGGTTGGCTCCCCATGAACACGACGACGATGTTGTTTCTCCGTTCCGACCCAGCCATGTACGTATGCGCGAGTAGGCGTTAGAGACCCTGCCCGTATGTACGTACGTGGCTGTATTTTCTTTCTTGCACCCTCACCGCTGTACGTACGTGTACATGCTACGTGCGCGCCTCTACTACGACATGTGCGCGCCTCTACATCGACCAGTATGTACGTACACGTTCGCGACCAGAATGACAACGCTATGTACGCTTCGACCAGGTCGGTCCCGACTGTCAGGCACTTCCTTGCGTGCGAAGATGTAGCTGGTGGGTCCCAGCAGTCAGGGGGGCGAATCGTTTTTTTTTCAGACGCACTTCCTTGCGTGTGAAGGTGTAGCTGGTGGGTCCCAGCAGTCAGGGGGGAAACGTTTTTTCGCGAAATATGGTGGCCCGTCCGGTGGGTCCCCGCTGTCAGGTGGAGGAATAATTATTTTGCGTGTAATAAGGAGGCACTTCCTTGCTGCGGCGTGGACCCAGCTGTCAGCCTCTCCACGTACAGTCCACGTCCGATGGAAGTCATTCCTTGACCACGTTGACCACACCGCGCCGAGAGCACCAGGGCGGTGGACGACGGCGAGGCCTAGGAAGGGGATGACGCGGAGCCGGGGAAGATGCGGCAGTGGATGCCCACGCGTAGAGGAGTACGAGGGTTCACTGGTTCGCTGCGGTGTGAGGCTGCTGTTGCCGCAGAATAACAGGGGGTGTGGGTGAGTAGAGGGATGGCCTGGCCAGCGGTGAGAGTAGTAGGGGGCGGTGAGGCCTCCGTCGCATCGCAGCCTGCCACGGGAGGCAGGAGCATGAGGAACGACCGGCGCTGGTTTGGGCGGCTGGAGCAAGAAGACCAGAGGTTGAAGAAGCACTACGGCCGTTGGATGGACATCGTACGGTCACTGGAGCTAGAATCGTGCATATTGACTAAGTTGACAAAGCCCTCCGTCCCCGTCAACTTAGTAGGCCCACAAGTCAGCCTGCCACTATACTGGGTCCCAGCACAGGGGGAGTATTCATTTTTTGTGCGTAATAAGGAGGCACTTCCTTGCGTGCGAAGATATAGCTGGTGGGTCCGAGCTGTCAGCGGTGGTAACATTTTTTTCACAAAATACTGAGGCCCTTTTGGTGGGTCCCCGATGTCAGGTGGAGGAATCATTATTTTGCGCGTAATAAGGAGGCATTTCCCTGCGTGCGGCCGTGGACCTAGCTGTCGGCCTCTCCACGTACAGTCCACTTGAGATGCATGTCGGTCATTGACCACGTTGACCAGGCCGCGCCGAGAGCACCAGGTATGAACACCCCCATAAACAAGCTTCTGCCAATGTGGATACCTCTGCTTTGACTCAATGAGCACCTCACTGATATAATAAACCGGCCGTTGAACCGGATATTCCTTGCCTGCCTCCTTCCGTTCCACCACAACAGACATGCTGACATCCTGGGCATTAGCAGCCACATAAAGCAACAACGGCTCCTTGTCAATGGGAGCAGCAAGGATTGGCGGCTCAGCAAGCTGCCTCCTCAAGTCTTCAAACGTGTCATTTGCAGCATCACTCCAGATGAAGTCGTCTGTTTTCTTCATCATCTGATACAGCGGTATAGCCTTCTCACCTAACCGGCTTATGAACCGGCTTAAAGCAGCAATACGACCCACCAGATGTTGAACATCATTGATACACTTTGGTTTTGCCAAAAAGGTAATGACTTTGATATCCTCCGGGTTAGCCTCAATGCCTCTGTTAGAAACCAGAAATCCCAAAAGCTTGCCTGCAGGTACACCAAAGACACACTTGGCCGGGTTAAGCATCATATTGTAAACCCGGAGACTATCAAAGCTCTCCTTCAAATCATCTATCAAGGTTTCCTTCTCTTCGGATTTCACCACAATGTCATCCACATAAGCATGAACATTACGCCCAATCTGGGTGTAGTGACAATTCTGCACACAGCGCTGGTAAGTCGCCTGGCACTCTAAAGCCCAAAAGGCATAGATACATAGTAGAAGGCTCCAAAGGGAGTAATAAAAGATGTCTTCTCCTGGTCCTTAACTGCCATCTTGATCTGATGATAACCAGAGTAAGCATCCAAAAAACTCAAATGCTCACAACCCATTGTAGCATCAATGATTTGATCAATACGAGGGAGAGCAAAGGGGTCAGCCGGACAAGCCTTGTTTAAATCCGTGTAATCCACACACATACGCCAAGTGTCATTTTTCTTGAGCACCAGCACGGGTTAGCCAACCATTCAGGTTGAAACACTTCAACAATGAACCCAGCTGCCAAGAGCCGGGCCACCTCCTCACCGATAGCTTTACGCCTCTCCTCATTGAAGCAACGAAGGAATTGCTTGACCAGCTTAAATTTCGGATCAATATTGAGAGTGTGCTCAGTGAGTTCCCTCGGTACACCCGACATGTCAGAAGGATTCCATGCAAAGATGTCCTGGTTCTCATGGATGAACTCAATGAGCGCACTTTCCTATTTGGGATCCAGATTAGCACTGATACTGAACTGCTTGGATGAGTCGCCAGGAACAAAATCAACAAGCTTGGTGTCATCGGCCGATTTAAACTTCATCACCGGCTCATGCTCTGTAGTTGGCTTCTTTAAAGATGTCATATGTGCCGGGTCAACATTATCCTTAGAAAATTTCAACTCCTCTGCTGCACAGACAGACTCGGCATAAGTAGCATCACCTTCTTCACACTCCAAAGCTGTCTTTAGACTCCCATGCACTATGATAGTCCCCTTGTAACCCGACATCTTGAGTTGTAGATAAACATAACATGGCCGTGCCATGAACTTGGCATAAGCCGACCGTCCAAATAGAGCGTGGTACGGGCTCTTGATCTTGACCACCTCAAGAGTTAACTTCTCAACCCTGGAATCATGCTCATCTCCAAAGGCTACTTCCAATTCAATCTTACCAACTAGGTATGCCGACTTACCAGGGACCACACCATGGAAAACGGCGTTGGACTGCTTAAGATTCTTATCAGTTAACCCCATGCGACGGAAGGTCTCATAATAAAGGATATTAATGCTGCTACCTCCGTCCATGAGCACCTTAGTAAACTTGTATCCACCAACTTGAGGTTCCACCACCAAAGCCAAGTGACCCGGATTATCAACCCGGGGCGGGTGATCCGCGCGGCTCCACATAATGGGCTGCTCAGACCATCGCAAGTAGTGTGGAACTGTCGGTTCAACGGCGTTCACAACCCTCTTGTGAAGCTTCTGATCCCGTTTGCAAAAGCTTGTGGTGAAAACGTGATAATGCCCACTATTCAACTGCTTCGGATGACTCTCATATCCGGACTACTGCTGCTGCTGACTCCCCTGGCCGGATTGCTGATTGTAACCACCTTGGCTACCTTGATTGTATCCACCCTGATTATTTTGGTGGCCCTGAAAGCCGGAATTAGAACTGCCACCTCCATAACCCGGGCCATGAGAACCGCCACCACTTGAGCCACCGCTCGGTCCATGATCGTTGTCAAATGCATTGAAGTTCTTAAAAGCCTTCATAATCGTATTCCAAAGGTGAGTGGCTGGCTTCCTCTGCGAGCCATGCCTTGGACAGGGCTCATTCAGTAACTGCTCCAGAGTAGGACCTGAATCGCCGGTCCAAGGAGGAGGCCTCCCCTTACGACGTTGATTGTTTCCCTGTGCATTGGTGTCAGCCACAAACTCCAAACTACCACCAGCCTTACGTTTACCGCCACTCCCCTGATTCACCGGGTTATACTGCGGACCCTTAGCATTGCCATTCTTCTTTCCCTTCCTTGTCTTCTCATCGTCAGACTCGGGGTCCTTGGTACTATCAGAGTTGACTTATTTGACTAGAGCCGCCATCAGCTGGCCCATGTCATTACAATCGCGCTTGAGCCACCCCAGCTTCTGTTTGAGAGGTTCGAAACGGCAATTTTTCTCCAAAATTAAGACTGCAGAGTCGGCGTTCATGTTATCGGATGAATGTATGATAGATTTGACCCGGCGCACCCAATGGGTCGTGGATTCACCCTCTTCTTGCTTACAATTAGTCAAGTCCACAATCGACATGGGCTGCTTGCATGTGTCTTTAAAGTTCTGAATAAACCGGGCCTTCAACTCTTCCCATGACCCGATGGAATTGGCAGGCAGCCCTTTTAACCAAGTACGGGCCGTTCCATCCAGTATCATGGTGAAGTATTTGGCACACGCAGCATCGCTGACCTCCAGTAGCTCCATGGCCATCTCATAACTTCCAATCCATGCCTCAGGGGGTAAATGGCCTGTGTAATTAGGCACCTTTCGAGGTCCTTTGAAATCCTTGGCAAACGCTCATTACATAGAGCCGGCACCAGATAGGGTACACCTGTAGACCTAGAGGTCACGCCCGCCTCAACCGAAGTCGTTGGATAAACCGGAGAGGGTTGGTGAGCCGCCTGCTGGGCTACTTGCTGAGCCGCCTGCTCGGCTTGTTGACACACTCTGTCCTGATCAAGCAAGTTAAGAGATCCATCACGTGTCGCGTCATGCCCGCACGGATGATCACGGCGCCGGGCATTGCTTGAAACGGCCGGTGAGTCCATATGCCTGATATAACTCCGGCTTCGACTTGGGCGAGGGGTTGAGTGAATCCTATCTCGACTGTAAGAATATGCCTCCTGCTGTGCCAAGGCTGTCTGAAGAGTTTCTCTGACCCTTCGTGTTTCAACCACCGTTGGAGAGTCGCCATCCACCGGGAGAGCCGCTAATCGTGCTGCCGCGGAAATCATGTTTTCCAACGGATTAGAATAGTGACCTGATACGTCTCCAACGTATCTATAATTTTTTATTGTTCCATACTACTATATTACCCATTTTGGATGTTTATGGGCTTTACTTTACACTTATATATCATTTTTGGAACTAACGTACTAACCGGAGCCCCAGCCCGAATTGCTATTTTTTTGCCTATTTTAGTGTTTCAAAGAAAAAGAATATCAAACGGAGTCCAAACGGAATGAAACCTTCGGGAGCGATCTTTTTGGAACAAACGTGATCCAGAGGACTTGGAGTGGAAGTCAAGAAACAAGCGAGGCGGCCACAAGGGTGCCCGGTGCGCCCCCTACAGGTGGGCGCGCCCCCCACCCTCATGGGCCCCTCGAGCGTCCACCGACCTACTTCTTCCTCCTACATATACCCATGTACCCCGAGAACATCAGAGGCGACCATGAGAAACTATTTCCACCACTGTAACCTTATGTATCCGCGAGATCCCATCTTCGAGCCATCGCCGGCGCTCCGCCGGAGGGGGGGATCCACCATGGAGGGCCTCTACATCATCTCCAAGGACCCTCCTGTGAGTTGTGAGTAGTTTACCACAGACCTTCGGGTCCATAGTTATTAGCTAGATGGCTTCTTCTCTCTCTTTGATTCTCAATACAAAGTTCTCCTTCCTCTTCTTGGACATCTATTCGATGTAACTCTTTTTGCGGTGTGTTTGTTGAGATCCAATGAATTGTGGGTTTATGATCAAGTTTATCTATGAGAAATATTTGGATATCCTTTGAATTGTTTTATGTGTGATTAAGTTATCTTTGCAAGTCTCTTCGAATTATCAATTTGGTTTGGCCTACTAGATTGATCTTTCTTGCAATGGGAGAAGTGCTTACCTTTGGGTTCAATCTTGCGGTGTCCTTTCCCAGTGACAGCAGGGGCAGCAAGGCACGTATTGTATTGTTTCCATCGAGGATAAAAAGATGGGGTTTATATCATATTGCATGAGTTTATCCCTCTACATCATGTCATCTTTCTTAATGCATTACTCTGTTCTTCATGAACTTAATACTCTAGATGCATGTTGGATAGCGGTCGATGTGTGGAGTAATAGTAGTGATGCAGGCAGGAGTCGGTCTACTTGTCACGGATGTGATGCCTATATGCATGATCATGCCTAGATAATCTCATAACTATGCGCTTTTCTATCAATTGCTCGACAGTAATTTGTTCACCCAACATAATAATTATGCTATCTTGAGAGAAGCCACTAGTGAAACCTATGGCCCACGGGTCTATCTTTTATCATATAAGCTTTCAATCTACTTTTATTTGCATCTTTACTTTTCCAGTCTATATCATAAAAGACCAAAAATATATTTATCTTATCATATTATCTCTATCAGATCTCACTTTCGCAAGTGGCCATGAAGGGATTGACAACCCCTTTATTTTGTTGGGTGTGAGTTCTTGTTTGTTTGTGTAGGTGCGTGGGACTTGTGAGGAGCCTCCTACTGGATTGATACCTTGATTCTCAAAAACTGAGGAAAATACTTACACTACTATTGCTGCATCATCCTGTCCTCTTCAAGGAAAACCAACGCAAGCTCAAGACGTAGCAAGAAGGATTTCTGGCGCCGTTGACGGGGAGGTCTTTGCTTAAGTCAAGACATACCAAGTACCCATCACAAACTCATCTCCCTCGCACTTACATTATTTGCCATTTGCCTCTTGTTTTCCTCTCCCCCACTTCACCTTTGCCGTTTTATTCGCCATCTCTTTCCTGTTCTCCTCTCTCTTTCGCTTGCCTTTTTGTGTGCTCATGTGTTAGTTATTTATCTTGTTATCATGGCTAGTTCTCCTATCATCATTAATACTCCCGATCATGAAGTTCTTAATTTTAAACAAAGGGAGGGGGAAATCTAAAAGATGCTTGGCATAGAATTTGCAATGCTCAAAATAGATCTACTAGGAAGCAATCCACTTCCGTGCGTCTTCGCAATTTCTATGTAGGCATTACCCCATGGAATAGATACATTTTTGATACCATTACCGGAGGGAATTTTTTGGGTAGCCATACTTTTGATGCTTACAATGCCATGACAGATTTATTCGGTCTACCGCCTCTTTTGGTTAACGGAACAGTTTTAACTTTAGAACATGTGATGCAAAGGCTTAAAATTATTGAAAATAAAGTTGCTACTGTTGAGTTAATTGAAAATTTGGATAAAAAGATCCACAACCAAATTACTCAATATGGATCTAAGGTTGGAGTTATTTTGAAAAGTTTTAAAGAGAATGAACCTATAGTTAATGAAAGGATAGATCAAGATTCCACCAGAATCGTTAAATTTGAGGATATTATTACTAATTTAGGGTCTGCCTTTTCGTCCATGAAAAATACTCCAACTCCTCCTATTAAATTTGGCAAATTAATATATGTTCATAAAAATAAGGGTGAATCTTCTAGTAAGGAAAATGCGGATCTCAAATCCATAAGTGTTCACCCCAGTTTTTCCACTATCATTAAGGAACCTTTTGCTACAAGTGAATTTCTTGATTTCTTGCCTAAAAGTTTATTCATCACTAAAAAGAAAGAATTCCCCAAGTGCTCTACTTATGAATCAAGTGCCAAAGATGGCACTATTTAGATCTATCCTCGCTTTTATGCCTAGCTTGGGGTGTTAAACAATAGCGCTAGTTGGGAGGCAACCCAATTTTATTTTATTTTTTTTGTTTTTGGTTCTGTTTAGTAATAAATTTTGCATCTACTCTCTGTATATATGTGTTTTCTTGCTTTAATTAGTGTTTGTGCCAAGTAGAACCTATAGGATAACCTATGGTATGAGTTAATTTGATTCTGCTGAAAAACAGAAACTTTGCGCTCACGAGAAAAAATTCAATAAATCACAGAACCTTGATTTTGCATTGATTCTTTTTGCTGTATATCAATAGACAAATTGCCTAGGACCTCCTATTTTGGTAGGATTTTTGTAGTTCCAGAAGTAACCGAAAGTTATAGATTGCTACAGACTGTTCTGTTGTTGACAGATTCTGTTTTTTGTGTGTTGTTTGCTTATTTTGATGCATCTATGGCTAGTATGTAGGGTTATGAACCATAGAGAAGTTGGAATACAGTAGGTTTAACACCAATATAAATAAAGAATGAGTTCATTACAGTACCTTATGTGGTGGTTTTTCATTCTTGCACTAACGGAGCTTATGAGATTTCCTGTTGAGTTTTCTGTTGTGAAGTTTTCAAGTTTTGGGTAAAGATTTGATGGACTATGGAATAAAGGGTGGCAAAAGCCTAAGCTTGGGGATGCCCATGGCACCCCAAGATATTCAAGGATAACCAAAATCATAAGCTTGGGGATGCCCCGGAAGGCATCCCCTCTTTCGTCTTCGTCTATCGGTAACTTTACTTGGAGCTATATTTTTATTCGCCACATGATATGTGTTTTGCTTGGAGCGTCGTTTATGATATTAGTCATTGCTTTTTAGTTTACCACAATCATCCTTGCTGTACACACCTATTGGGAGAGAAATACTTGATTTGAAATTTATTAGAATACTCTATGTGCTTCACTTATATCTTTTGAGCTAGATAATCTTTTGCTCTAGTGCTTCACTTATATTTTTTAGAGCACGGCGGTGGCTTAATTTTGTAGAAATTTTTGATCTCTCATGCTTCACTTATATTATTTTGAGAGTCTTTTAGAACAGCATGGTATTTACTATGGTTATAAAATTGGTCCTAGAATGATGGGCATCCAAGTTGGGTATAATAAAAACTATCATAGGAAGTGAATTGAATACTATGATCCACTTGATGCTTCATTATTGTTTTGAGATATGGAGGTGGTAATATTAGAGTCATGCTAGTTGATGTAATTGTGAATTTAAGAAATACTTGTGTTGAGGTTTGCAAGTCCCGTAGCATGCACGTGTGGTAACCGTTGTGTGACAAATTTGAAGCATGAAGTGTTATTTGATTGTCAACCTTATGAGTGGCAGTCGGGGACGAGAAATGGTCTTTTCCTACCAATCTACCCCCCCTAGGAGCATGCGCGTAGTGCTTGGTTTTTGATGACTTGTTGATTTTTGCAATAAGTATGTGAGTTCTTTATGACTAATGTTGAGTCCATGGATTATACACACTCTTACCTTACCATCATTGCTAGCCTCTACGGTACTGTGCATTGCCCTTTCTCACCTTGAGAGTTGGTGCAATTCGCCGGTGCATCCAAACCCCGTGATAGGATACGCTCTATCACACATAAACCTCCTTATATCTTCCTCAAAACAGCCACCATACCTACCTATTATCTCAGTTCCATAGCCATTCCGAGATATATTGCCATGCAACTTTCCACCATTCCGTTTATTATGACACACTTCATCATTGTCATATTGCTTTTTTTGCATGATCATGTAGTTGACATCGTATTTGTGGCAAAGCCACCATGCATAATTTTTATACATGTCGCTCTTGAGTCATCGCATATCCCGGTACACCGCCGAAGGCATTCATATAGAGTCATACTATGTTCTAGTATCGAGTTGTAATTCATGAGTTGTAAGTAAATAGAAGTGTGATGATCATCATTTTTTAGAGCATTGTCCCTAATAAAAAAAAGGAAAGGCCAAATTAAAAAAAAGCCAAAAAGAAAAAAAAGAAAGGCCAAATAAAAAAAGGAAGGCCCAAAAAAATAAAAAAAATAAAGGGGACAATGTTACTATCTTTTTCCACACTTGTGCTTCAAAGTAGCACCATGTTCTTCATATAGAGAGTCTCATTTGTTGTCTCTTACATATACTAGTGGGAATTTTTCATTATAGAACTTGGCTTCTATATTCCAACGATGGGCTTCCTCAAAATGCCCTAGGTCTTCATGAGCAAGCAAGTTGGATGCACACCCACTTAGTTTGTTTTGTTGAGCTTTCATACATTTATAGCTCTAGTGCATATGTGGCATGGCAATCCCTACTCCTCGCATTGACATCAATTGATGGACATTCCCATAGCCCGTTGATTAGCCGCGTCGATGTGAGACTTTCTCCTTTTTTGTCTTCTCCAGATAACCCCTATCATTATATTCTATTCCACCCATAGTGTTATATCCATGGCTCACGCTCATGTATTGCGTGAAGGTTGAAAAAAGTTTGAGATTACTAAAGTATGAAACAATTGCTTGGCTCGTCATCGGGGTTGTGCATGATGAGAGCATTCTTGTGTAATGAAAATGAAGCATGACCAAACTATATGATTTTGTAGGGATGAACTTTCCTTTGCCATGTTATTTTGAGAAGACATGATTGCTTAGTTAGTATGCTTGAAGTATTATTATCCTTCATGTCAATATGAACTTTTATTTTGAATCATTTGGATCTGAACATTCATGCCACAGTAAACAAAAATACATTGAGAAATATGCTAGGTAGCATTCCACATCAAAAATTCTGTTTTTATCATTTACCTACTCGAGGACGAGCAGGAATTAAGCTTGGGGATGCTTGATATGTCTCCAACGTATCTATAATTTTTGATTGTTCCATGCTATTATATTACCCATTTTGGATGTTTATGGGCTTTACTTTACACTTATATATCATTTTTGGGACTAACCTACTAACCGGAGGCCCAGCCCGAATTGTTGTTTTTTGCCTATTTCAGTGTTTCGAAGAAAAGGAATATCAAATGGAGTCCAAACGGAATGAAACCTTTGGGAGCGATCTTTTTGGAACAAACATGATCCAGAGGACTTGGAGTGGAAGTCAAGAAACAAGAGAGGCGGCCACGAGGGTGCCCGGCGCGCCCCCTACAGGTGGGCATGCCCCCCACCCTCGTGGGCCCCTCGAGCATCCACCGACCTACTTCTTCCTCCTACATATACCCATGTACCCCAGGAACATCAGAGGCGACCACGAAAAACTATTTCCACCACCGTAACCTTCTGTATCCGTGAGATCCCATCTTGGAGCCGTCGTCAGCACTCCGCCGGAGGGGTAATCCACCACGGAGGGCCTCTACATCATCTCCAAGGCCCCTCCAATGAGTTGTGAGTAGTTTACCATAGACCTTCGGTTCCATAGTTATTAGATAGATGGCTTCTTCTCTCTCTTTTATTCTCAATATAAAGTTCTCCTTCCTCTTCTTGGAGATCTATTCGATGTAACTCTTTTTGCAGTGTGTTTGTCAAGATCCGATGAATTGTGGGTTTATGATCAAGTTTATCTATGAGAAATATTTGAATCTCCTCTGAATTCTTTGATGTGTGATTAAGTTATCTTTGCAAGTCTCTTCGAATTATCAGTTTGGTTTGGCCTACTAGATTGATCTTTCTTGCAATGGGAGAAGTGCTTAGCTTTGGGTTCAATCTTGTGGTGTCCTTTCCTAGTGACAGCAGGGCCAGCAAGGCACGTATTGTATTGTTTCCATCGAGGATGAAAAGGTGGGGTTTATATCATATTGCATGAGTTTATCCCTCTACATCATGTCATCTTTCTTAATGTGTTACTCTGTTCTTCATGAACTTAATACTCTAGATGCATGCTGGATAGCGGTCAATGTGTGGAGTAATAGTAGTAGATGCAGGCAGGAGTCGGTCTACTTGTCACGAACGTGATGCCTATATACATGATCATGCCTAGATAATATCATAACTATGCTCTTTTCTATCAATTGCTCGACAGTAATTTGTTCACCCACCGTAATAATTATGCTATCTTGAGAGAAGCCACTAGTGAAACCTATGGACCCCGGGTCTATCTTTTATCATATAAGCTTTCAATCTACTTTTAGTTGAATCTTTACTTTTCCTGTCTATATCATAAAATACCAAAAAATTATTTATCTTATCATATTATCTCTATCAGATCTCACTTTCGCAAGTGGCTATGAAGGGATTGACAACCCCTTTATTGCGTTGGTTGTGAGTTCTTGTTTTTTTGTGTAGGTGCGTGGGACTTGTGAGGAGCCTCCTACTGGATTGATACATTGGTTCTCAAAAACAAAGGGAAATACTTACGCTACTATTGCTGCATCACCCTTTCCTCTTCAAGGAAAACCAACGCAATCTCAAGACGTAGCATGACCAGGTGGCGTCGGTACATGCTGAGGTGGAGCGGTATTCAGACAAGGGGGTTCCGTCGCACGTGGCTGAACTGGTGTTCCTGCCTCGGGCAACGCAGTCCGGTTTACCTCCGATGGGTTACTGGGCCCTGCACCGGGTGTGCGGAAGAGGTTTCTAGGCTCATAAACCGTAGGCAGACGGGACTGGTGCCTTCTCCTCATAATTTCATTTGACATGTTTTGATCCATCGTAAGCTGGAAAGCCTCTAACTAAATCTGGTGGGCCTGAGAATCCAAAGCAACCCGTTCTGCGGCTATCCTGATGTCCTCTGCCGCCAGGTCTTCTTTAGCTTGTGCTAGCTCCTCACGTAACTTTGCCACCTCCGCATCATACTAAGCTTGATTCGCCGGGTTAACCATGGCTGTTAACAGAGCCGTCAATTTATCCATTAAAGCCATCAAAACCTGAGCCGGTGGGCACACAGAACCTCATACCCCGGCTGCCGTCACCGTTGCTGACCCGAAAGTCATCGCTGCTGCAGCTGAAGAATTTAGCCCAGGCTGGATACCAGCCATGAAGATTCCGACTCTGTTTGGAGGCTCATAGGGGTCCGAAATAATGTTGCCATCGGAATAGCCCCCAAGCCCGCCATCTTGTAGTTGATACAATGAATTAGTCTCACCCGTGGACGACTCACCATCAGAGTATATGGCCGTCTCACCACCAGACATAGATCCTTCCGAAAATTCCTCTCCATGGAGGCATGCTTCACGGCAGGCTGAACTCGGGTGGGTCTCGCACGCTGAGTTGTCTCGATGATGTTGGTGCAGATGTCCGGCTCAGGGCCCGGTTCGCCGATCTTGCCGATGAAGATGTGGATTCCACCGAAGGGGACCAGGTACCCGTACTCAATTGAGCCGGCCTCGGGGCCCCAGCCTGCATCGTCGATGTAGAGCTTGCCACAACGACTCTTGGTCATCCGGCCCATAGCGTATCCCTTGAGCCCTTTGAAGCTGCCCTTTAAAAACTCAAATCCACCGTGCGCTGGCCCCACTGTGGGCGCCAACTGTCGTGGAAAGGTCACGGCAGTTGTCCTAGCAGAAGGACTTAGTCGTGGAGCCATCGCAACTAGGAAGCTTAAAGGGGTTAAACAGGACAAAGGACACAGGGTTTATACTGGTTCGGCCCTTTGCGGTGAAGGTAAAAGCCTACGATCCAGTTTTGGATGGTATTGCTTATGTGTTGATTGCCAGGGAGTGAATTTGCTTGACCTAGCTTTCGATATGTTGTTTCTTGCCTTGAACCGCCGCCGAGTTGCCCCTTTATATACAGAGGTCGACGCCCAGAGGCTCACAGAGTCCCGGTCGGCTCATAAATAGTGTCCGGCTTGGTGACTATCTATTCTTTCCTTACAATACAAGTTATACATATATGGTGGTTTATCTCTACAGGCCTTAAGCCGCCTTTCGGCCTTGGGCCCTCAACTGAAACGCCATCTTCACTGTCTTATGGGCTTCATATGAAGATTCACCGTAGGTATAACCCAGCCCCTCCTGGGCGGGTCATACCAATAGTTATATCCCCAACAAATACAATACATGCCTTGCTGCCCCTACTGTCACTGGGAAAGGACACCGGAAGATTGAACCCAAAGCTAAGCATTTCTCCCATGGCAAGAAAGATCAATCTAGTAGGCCAAACTAAACTGATAATTTGAAGAGACTTGCAAAGATATCAAATCATGCATATAAGAATTCGGAGAAGAACCAAATAATATTCATAGATAATCTTGAGCATAAATCCACAATTCATCGGATCTCGGCAAACACACCGCAAAAGAATATTACATTGAATAGATCTCCAAGAACATCGAGGAGAACTTTGTATTGAGAATCAAAGAGAGAGAAGAAGCCATCAAGCTAATAACTATGGAGTCAAAGGTCTGTGGTAAACTACTCACGCTTCATCGGAGAGGCAATGATGTTGATGTAGAAGCCCTCCTTGACCGGAAAAGGCCCCAACATGGGATCTCACGGGTACAGAAGTTTGTGACGGTGGAAAAGTGGTTTTGTGGTTCCCCCTGATGTTTTTAGGTTATAAGAGTATATATATAGGCGAAAGAACTAGGTCGATCGAGCTACAAGGGGCCCACGATGGTGGGGGCGCACCTACCCCCTGTAACAGCCTGATTTTTGGCCCTTCCTTTTTCTTTTGTTGTTCCGAGGTTTTTTCCAGAGTTTTCTTTTTCCGTGGCTTTGTGGTCAACTGAAGAAGATGACCTCTTCTTTGCTTCCAGAGTGGCTTGTCATATCCAAATCCTTCCCTAGACCTTTCCATCTCCACCTTAGATCAAATCCCAATATTGTTTCTGTTGGGAATATTCCTTTCCTATTAAAGGAATTATCCTTTTTGCCCTAGGTTGTGAAGCAACCTATATTTCCATCACTCCAAAGATTCCCAAATAATTCTCATAAATTGTTGGGGTCATATCTTCATCAAATGTGGCAAACTTTTCATTGCCATGTTCAAAAATAATCCTAAAATAATTCCTTTTCTATTTTGTCCTATGTGGCAGGTTGTGAAGGAAGTGCTATTTTCCTTTGCCCAATTGACCTCAACCTTTTTGGACATCTTTCATGTTCAAATAATTGCCCTATGCCAAAGCTCAACTTTATTTGCCTAGCCAATCTTCCTCAGTGATTTTTCAAAGTTCCTGTCTGAGGGAATGCATTGCGAAGGAAGTACTAGCTAGGAGTATGCAAATGAGTTGAACTTTTGCAGACTCCTTCATGTGCTCATATTAACCCTCTCCACCCATTTGTAGCCCCATCCCATCATCTATGAGAGCACAGGATCAAATCTTTGATTCTGGCAATATTTTCAGGTTGTGAAGCAAGTGCATTTTATATTGCTTCAAAAATTCTGATAAATTACCAGATCATGATCCTATCCATATAACCTATCCCCACCCAATTTTGGCATATTCCATCTAGCCAATTTTCCTCTAGAATTTTCGCAAGTTTCTGTTTATTGGAAATGTTTGTGAAGGAAGTACCATTTTGGTTTCTCCAAATGGTATGAAACCTTTTTCAGCATCTTCATATGATCAAATAACTCTGCCTTGCCCAAGTTGAGATCAAATTGACACTCCAAGTGAGTGCCTCATCCTCATTTCCAAATCTGGCCAGTATGGCAATTTCTACTGCAAGTGCTATTTAAACTCTTCTTCTTGAGCTGAAACATTGCCATCCTAATCACCTTAGTGAGTGATCAACCCCAGTCAAAGCTCAGTCTTAATCTGCACACGTGTGAGCCACAGCAAACACCCAACACCTTGTTGTTGCCTGCTGTGCTTGCTTCCTGTGGTCACCTCAGTGAGCACTATGCTTGTTTCTCTCTTCCTTCGCATCACCCTCTGCACACCTTGTCTCCCAGACATGATTTAGCCTATCAGAGCACGGGTTAGCGTCGCGTCCACGCGGTGACCATCACCCTGGCAAGCATTAAACACGCTCTAGCTCCATCTCGGTGATGTGCCCGTTCTTTCTCTCCTCGTCTCGACCCGCGTCCATGTCCAGTAGCCTCCCCGTGATCGACTGCGTCGCCTTGAGCACTTGCCCCCTCCATCTTCTCCTCCGGTGAGTCCTCCCCCTTGCCGCACTATGTGCGTGCTGTAGCCGACCGTCGTCTTCTCCTCTATTGGATTCTATCGCCCTTGTCCTCGAGCTCCGCTCGTCTCCATGACCCCTGGCGCTCGTCCGTTTCCTCCCTGTCGTCTTCCCCAAGCCCATGGACAAGCACACGCGTTCGCGGCGCTGTCCACGCCTCCATGGCGACACCCGAGCCCAACCGCCTCGCCCCGCCTATAAGTAGCTCCCCCCACGGCCTCCCGAGCATTCCAAGCTCCTCCTCGTCCTCCTAGAAGCCTCCCGGAGCCCTTAGTTCGCCTCCAGGAGCTCTCTACTGCTCCTATGGTCGCCATGGCCATCGGCCTGCTCCTCCTAAATTGGAGCGAGTCGAGCCCTCCCCCTCCCTCCTGACCTCGCTAGTGGCTTCCTTGTGCCCCCGCAAGCCTTCTCGTCGGTTCCCTCCTCCTCTGGTAGCCCCTCGCCACGATGCCTAACCCCACCCAAAGCCATCTCCGCTGGAGTCCACGCCCTACTTGCCTCCAACCTCCTCGACGTCTGTGCCCTACGGGGACGGGTTCGCCTCGATCTCCTCTATGCGTGGGTGGTCCGAACGCTCCGAACGGTAGCCGGAGCCGGCTAGACGGGTGCCGGCGCCACGCTCCTCCCTCTGCCTCCGTCGGGCGGCGTCATGAAGGAGATGAGGAAGACGGCGACCCCCCCCCCTTGGGCCCCGCCTGTCGGCCTCTCCGCACTGACCAGAGCCGGCCCCGCGTTGACCCCGTCCATGCTGACGTGGATAAGTGGAAGCGCATTCGTGCGAATACGTTTTCCCTTTCTGAAAGCGTATTTCTAATTTACGCCTCTGCCTTATCCACTCAAGGACCCGTCTGTGAATATTCTTTTTGCAGAAAAGCCCCTGATCTTCTACACCACATAACTCCGCAACCGTAACTCCAATTGAGGTGAAACCAATGCTCACGTCTTCGTTTCTTCGATCCCGAACTTTTGGTACCATTTTCACTATGTTTAAACATTCTAAAAATGACCATTTTGACCTTGCTCCTAATCAGCCCTCTCCGAGAGAGTATCCTTTCCGGCGATTATTTCCGCGGCTTCACCGCACATCTCTCTGGAGTATCCTCCATCCCCAGGCAAGCCACAACCACCATTTGTAGGATAGCCATGCAGAAGCATTGGTTTTCAACTTAAATCTTTAATAACTATCTGTTTGTTTTGCCACTGCTGTTGGTATTTCGGTCATGCTTATGGATCGGTGTTTACCGTCATGCTATGTTTTCTTGCGCTATGTTATTATGCTCTTCATGCTAGTATTACTTTCTTATGGACCATGTTTGGTAGTAGTACATGTTAGTGATGGTCTTCGGTGCATGACTTTCATCTGTTCTGAGTACCGCTGTTATGCATATTTCTTTGCATCCAGTTGTTTAAATACTTGCATGGTAGTTTTATCGTTATGTTATTACATGGAAGTTATTTTGATGCTAGTGTCATGTCATGCTATGAGTAGTGTGCTAGTTGTGATATTTATGCTCGTCAGTATGCCATGCTCATCTGGATAAATGGTTAAATGTTATTGTTATGCTCGTTGATGCATCACCATGCTTATGTTGATATCATCTTCATGCATTGTAGTTGCATCATGTTATTTTATCATGGCTCGGCATATTGCATTCAAGTTAAATCAGATTAAATTGAACTTGAACAATTGTTGGTTGAGTCATGGTGCCGTCATATCGATCTGACCAGTGCAACCACGCTTACCCTATGGGGGGTCCTAACTGGGTCTATTGTCATGCCTCTCACCGGTGCCTCCCGCGAGGGAAGGTTATGCGCGGGTGCTACCTTGGCCAGGTAGGACAGCATAAGCCTTGTGTGCCCGTTGTTTTTGTAAGGATCCTTGTCCCCGATTGGGACCATTTTGCCATGACTGTGGCCGTTGGTGCCTTTGGTAGGCACGGGGCCACCCAGGACTTAGCCCAAAGGGGAGTTGGTCGGAGTGGTCAGGAGAGTGTCATGGTAGTAGGACGGTTTTGTCAGAATGCTTTGGTCCACCCGAATGGGAGTGCGAGGCCAGGGTTCCGTGGTGTGGGTATGGTGTGCTAACCTCTGCAGAGTGTGTGTGTTAAATCTATCGATAGCCGCGCCCGTGGATATGGGTCCAGTTCATAGTTGGTCACACTTTGGGTCAACAGTAATAATAATAGTTTGCTTAATAACAACCACGATACGATGATGAAAGAAGTTGGTTGATATTTATGTGATCGAGAGAGGATCACTGTGGTATCGTGAGTACCAACTTGTTGGATATTTGTGGTGTTATGCGAGAGTCAAGGGTAAAGGTCAAGCTCCTTGTGGTCATAAATGATTACTACGGTATTGTTAATACCAAGCTTGATTGGATCCTGAGATGATCGTGTCATGTCCGTGATGGTAAGTTTGTGCATGTGATGGTTACTAGGTAACCCGAGCAGAGTAAGTTGGTGCATGAAAGTTTCATCATGTTGCATGCTAGTATTATCATGTTCATATGTTCATGCCATGCTCGTATTGTTCTAGTTGTATCATCTTGTTCAGGCTATGATTGATCTGATTGTATCATGTTAATCCTTGTTAACATGTAATTGTCATGTTGCTATTTGTCTTGATTGCTTTGATTGTTGTGAGCTTGCAAGTACATTCAATGTACCGACCTGGTGTGTCATGCCAGATTTCATTGCTTGTTTGCCGGGGATTCCTTGTTTGCGAGCTAGGATAAGCGTTCCAGCCAGAGTCCCTGCGGAGTGGAGTTCATCACTGTCGTCGTGGTTCCGCTGCCAATAGTCATTCCACTGCGACAAGTTTTTCGGCTGCTTGCATGGAGCAACTGTGGCAGGCGTAGTGTCACCGTGCCGATGTAACCCCCTTGTACCCATATAGATTGCAATAAAGAGGTGATTTGTTCTATGCTAAGCAGTGTCGTATTCCAGAAGACTTCTCCTCAATCTCCGGGCTGGAATACGGGGCATTCTGGTTTCTCTAAGCCGGGGTGCCACGGGCTTGGTATCAGAGCAGGTCTGGCTGTAGGACGCCCTAGCCCATGCGAATGTTAGAAAACAGTAGAATAGACCCCAGTTGGTTTGTTGCACTTGATTGCTGCATTTGTTTGTTGCATAGCATGCATATAGACTCATTATCTGGTCGCTAACAATTTATCTTGTGGGTGTAGGTGGCATCGGTTTCGATCCACTACCTGCATCCTCCTTCTTAGCATGCCTGCTCTCCAGTGTTCGGCGTCACCTCTATCCCAGCAGAGTGATGCCCTGGTACCAAGTGTTCCAGACACCATTTGCAGGAATTATGCTCGGATATCGCGTCGATATCTTTTCGCCACCCACCCATATTATTTCGGTGATAGACTTGTCTCTATCCCGAATCATGCCATCCATCTCGTCTCGTTGGCAACCCTTACTGATCTTTGTTATTAGAAAAGGGCAATGCCAGCAAGTCTTGCTTTTCCATTGCTATCCTTCCCTATCATCCATTTCTTTGGACGTGTACGATTCCCTTAGTACGCTTGATGATGTGGTTGTGACCCTTGTCTATTGCTACATGATCACCCAGTCCGTCCTCGCCTCCATATCCATCCAGATCCAGCCGGTGTTCAACCAGCTCTTGGTGTAGCCTTGGTTACGCCAACTCTTTCCACACACAGACTCACTTTCGTGCACACCGCCACAGCATATTAGACCTTAGTACCGGAGCTTCAGCGATAATTGTGTGCTTAGGTGTGCATGTGTATTATTCTGCGAGTAGCAGTAATATGTGTTGATTGCTTTATATTATTAGTATGCTTGTGTGCCTTTGTTTCGTCGTTTCTTTTGTTTCTTTATTTGGGCCTTCAGTGCTACAAAATTTTCCCCTTATTAAAGTTGCTCATCAACCGACACCGGACGTGAAGAATCAGCAAGGATTTTAAATGTTTGGAAGCTCAGCTAAAGAGAATGGAATTATCAGCAAACAACAGTGAAATTGGGAAAATCTTGGCTGAAGGCAAAAGAAATCCTGGATGGACTGTCAGTATCAAGTTTGCATCAGTATGGAATTGTTGGTCGACTACATTGAGATCTGGGGATATCTGATCGTGATATGGATAATCAGGTTTGCCTTAGTGTACAAACTTCATGACAGAAATGATCAGATCAACAAGAAGATAAGCTATGTGCGAGACCAAAAGTGCAATTTCACTGAAAGGTATGGTTCAGATACAAGGTTTGATTCTTCGTGGAGGATGATTTTGAAACATGATATGCCTGGAAGAAAGTGTGACACCCCAAAAATTTGGCCTTGTTTTATTTTAAAAATTTTGCCAGGAATTAAAACTTTAGATTTCTGAGCTCCATTTTTTTGATTTTTAATCATTTTCCTTCCCTGTTTTGATGAGTTTTTCCCAGAGAGAAAACTTTTCAATTATGTTGTTGGACTTGTTTAACCTCTCAAGAAAAACTTTGCTGTTGTCAGTGTAACTAATTAAATAATTAAATTGCTTGATCTTTACTTTCTTGAAAATAGTTTTTTTCAAGGTTATCTGACCATATTTGAACTACAACCATTTGATGGACTCACTTAAAATTTCCACAAAAATTTGGAGATGTCATGTGATGTTTTTGATTAACTTTTATGCAAAAATATATTTCATTCATAAAATATTTTGAGCCCTGCACTCAATTTTTCTTCTCTGGTCCAGAGTGCATTTTGCACTACAACCTATTTAAATATTTCTTTAAAACTCCTACCAAAATTAAGGGAGGTCAGTAGGAGCATATTATTTCACTTTGTGCAAAAACCTATTTATGTTCTTTTAAAAATTTGAGTGGATCAACCTCATTTCCATTCTGGTCCAATTTGAGGATTTGTACAGCAACCACCATTTTAGTTGCTCCTATACCCTTAATTATTTCTCCTACTTGTAGTCCCCCATGTTAAACCCTTAAGTCCAAGAGCATGCACCTTTTGGATCATTTTTGGTTCATGAAATAATGCTATTTATTTCCTGTCCAGAATTGAAGTTTTGTAAAACTTGCACTAGCAAGTTTCCCCTTTTGTCCAACTAACCTCACCACTCTCTTTTGCATCTAAAGAGACCCCCATCTGGAGTTTTTGGCCACCCCTAGACCTGCCTAAGTGCATGTGGCATTTTGCCAAACACCTGGAGAGCATGACCAGTTCTGGCATGATTGTGGCATTGCTCTGTGAACTTGCACCTCTGATCAAACCAGCATGTCCACTAGACTCCCCGTTGCTCCTAACCTCGATCTGGTAAACCCCACCCTCACCTGCGACCTGTAGCATGCCGCGGCATTGTGTCGAACATATGGTGTGCGTGCACTGGACGCGCCCAGAGCGCGCCAATTGCAGCCACGCGCCCGAGCCGACACGCCGGCCCCACGGCTTTGGCTCGCTCTGCAGCACCACGCCACGCGCTCCCCTCCTCGCAGCAACGCGCCAAGCAGCCCCCGCCGCGCCCGGCAGGCCAAGAGCTAGCCGCCGCCGCCGCCCGACAGCCCTGCGCCGTGCAGCGCCGCCCAAGCCACCCCGGCTCGCCACCTGGCCCCTGGAGCAGTGCCCTCTCGTCCACTAGCTCTTGCCGTCATCCCCAGCTGCGCCACGTTGCCCTGCAAGCTACAGCGAGGCGGTTCGCCGGAGAGCTTATCCGGCCGCCGCGGAACCGACCTCGACGGGCTATAAGAGGAGGCCCCGAGCCACCCCGGGCACGCAGGAAGCCTTAGAGTGCTCCCCTAGTCCTCCCATGGCAGCCAATCGACTCGGGGGAGGTCTTCATCCCCATCTCCGGCAACGGCGGCCGCCACCACTGCCCCGGCCAATTCGGCACCACCAGGGCCTCCCACTCTTCGTTCTCTCCACCAAGAACCCCCTCATCCTCCCGTAAACCTTCCCCCTACTCCATTTCGATCGAGAACCACCGCCGCCCCGAAGCCACTTTGCACCGAAACCTCCCTCCGCCACGAAGCTCACCGCCGATGACTTCTTCCACCACTGTCGACCCCTCGACCACCGGGAGAAACGCCCCAGCCGTGTGGATCCATCCCCGCCCTCCAGAGGCCGCGAGGAGCCGCCGCTCGCCGGCGTTGGTCGCCGGAGTCCCGCCTCCGCTCGGGACAGAGGAAGAAGGAGGAGGGCGGACTGGTCAAACCTGACCAGTGGGCCAGGCGGGCCCACTGTCAGTGACCCTGCGCATATCCATGTCGGTTAAGTGAAGACGTATTAACCCCAGTAAGTCTCCCGTTTTCGAAGACGTATTCTGCCGAAACGTTTTCTTTTCTGTTTTATTTTTAAAAACAGATTTTGACCAGAACTTTGACTGGCTATAACTTTTTAAATATAAATCCAAATGAGTTGATTCTTTTTCCTACCTTCTTCAAATTTGGTCTAGTTTACTTTAAGATTTATTTGAAAATTTTTCAAACAACTTTTTGGTTCTGTTTTTGAAATATGTGTTAATTCAAATATATTTTAAAATAGGATTTTGGGAGAGAGAAGAAGCTTTCAAAAGTTTTGGAGTGCACCCTGCCTTTCCACACATTGAAGGCAAGCATTCTGAATCCCGGCATAATATTTTTGGTGTGATCGTTGATGCATTTATAACACCACTGCATTTCGAAGGACTTGTTATTTCATGTGATATGATCATATGCATGGGTGCATGTTATTGATTTCCATGCTGTTGGAAACGAACACACTTGTGATGATAATCACCCTCATATGCCTTGAAATGCATACCGGCAGAAAACCGTGGAAAAAAAACTCTGCCTTGGGTAGGTATGAGTTTGTCACCGGTCTCCGTCGGGACGGTTATGTCTGATATGGCATGGCAAGGTGATATGAGCGGTGACCCTGTTGGATGGATTATATTTGTTATACTAATCATGCAGGGAATACTTTAACCTCCTGAGTCGACCGTAGATCGAGTCTTGTTCCAGTAACCCCCACACTTGTTTCGTACTACCACTCGTCTCTACAGCAAGTAGAGTACGGTTCAGTAAGTTGTCAACCTCTTTCTAGCACACACCGTACAGAGAGGCCATGGTGGAAGATACTGGTTGTAACTGGTAGGCAGGCCACCTGGTCCGGGAGCATGGGTGTTTTCGGTTGGGACCGAGAGGGGAGGCCACCCCTTAGAGCGCGCGATATAAATTTGATCCCATGCTACACGAGGTTGTAGCCTCCCCACTTAGAGTTTGCTTAACAGGTGTCGTGGGTGATTCCAGACACGTGTATGATAAGCTGGTGTGTGCAAGTTAGGTGTGTTTTCAACAAAAAGACCGTAGATGGAATTAGTCCTGATGGACTAAAGAAATCCGTTACTCGTGGGTAAAGAGTACACCCTCTGCAGAGAATAAACCTATTCGAATAGCCGTGTCCATGGTTAAGGATCACAGTCTGGGATGGGTCAAGTATCGGTCTTAGTGTCGGTCTTCGGAGGTGAAACTGTTAACCAGAAAAATGGAATTACTACCCGCGACTTGTGATATCTGTGATGATTATTATTATTGTTGACTAACCCGTGATATTATTGTTATTACCGAATATCTCTGGGATGGTTCTACCTCCGGGATATTCATTATGATCATTTCTTTTAAAGCCATTTATGTGGCGTCGCTCAGACTCCCGACTGTGGCATTTCTTTTAAAGCCCTTTATGTGGCGTCGCTCAGACGCCCGACTGTGGCATTTCTTTTAAAGCCCTTTATGTGGCGTCGCTCAGACGCCCGACTGTGGCATTTTCTTTTAAAGCCCTTTATGTAGCGTCGCTCAGACGCCCGACTGTGGCATTTTCTTTTAAAGCCCTTTATGTGGCGTCGCTCAGACGCCCGACTGTGGCATTACTTGATTATTTGTTTCATAAGTTTTTATACTACCATGTTATTGCAATTTTATAAATAACTTACTTGCACGCATCAGAATTTCATTTATCTATTGTGACTGACGTCATGAGCATAAAATATTTTAGCACATCATTGTTATATTATACCTGTGTTCATAATGTTTGCGAGTACATTCAAAGTACTCACTGGCTTGTCCCTGGCTATTGTCTTGGCCAGATTTTCTTGCACGGCGAGGAGTGACGCGATGACAGCCCCGGAACCTAAGCAATGGAGATAGCAGCCTCGCGAAGATAGGAGTTAACCTGGTCAGCTGTTCCTGTGGGAATTGGAGTCCCATAGACACTGATGATCCACAAACCGCTTCCGCCATCAACCACTAGAAACCATTTGTTGTACTCACAGGCCAGAATGGTCTTGTACTGCATCCTTTGTATTTTGCTTGGAATTTCTGTATCAAGTTGGAGCCTCATCAGCTAACAGTAATCCTGGGGCTGATGAGCACGACGGTCTTTTCTGGAAATATATTACCCGGAAAGCCGGTCGTGACAGGCTTGGTATCAGAGCCAGGCTGACCATTGGCTAATCCTATCTTAGCCCGGTCAATAAACTTAGGCAAACCAACCCACCAGACCTCAACCAAACCCCAGCCAAGCTTCTCGTGCAAGATAGCCACACAGTGACCCAACACCTTTTGGCAGTCGGTGCCCAACCTATCAACCGAACCTGTCGCTCATGCGCCAGTGACCGGCCCCTAAATAGTCCTTTCTCGCAAGCGTTCGAAGGAAGATTCCATCCCCTTTTTCCTATAAAAAGGGCGCGCTAACACCAAACCAGCACCGCACAGCCGCTACCCCAAACCAAGCCACAATGCCTGGCCCTGTCGTGCACAACGAAACCACAGCAACCAACCTTGGAGGTTTTGTGACCATCCTCGCAAACCTCACCCGTCGTGCCTACGCGTTAGAGGAGCCACCAGAATATGTTGTGTATCAATGACCCATGAGCGGTGAAGACCGCCAATTCTGGGCCACTGTGCACATTTACGGTAGGAGTCTAGCACCCGAGCGTCCCTACCGGTTCACCGGAAGGACAACTTCCTTTGAGCCACAAGCCATCCAGCTAGCCGCTCGAGAGGCTATAGTTCATCTCAGGCACTTGTCGCCCAGAGTTAACTGTCGCTCGTTCCACTACTACCCCAGAGGAGAAGGGTATGGTAGACCACCCCTAGTCGCCAATGGAGACCACGAGACGGACCCCACATTGTTGCACCTAGTGCGCTATGTAAGTGCACTAGAGGCGCTGTTCGACCAGATCACTATTGATCTAATCACAGCTCGTGGAGAGCTGGTTCGTCGAGCCCCAGCGAGAGAAGAAGACGATCCCAACACCGACAACCCAGTCGTGCTGTTTGGACAACCAATCGAGACCCCGAGATCTGCCCCAGCCATCGGCCAAGGTGCTGCGATAACCCCAGAGGTACTTCGTCGCATTTTGGGAACACACTCCAACGGGGTTGTGGCCAACAATCCCCGCGATGGTCATCATCACTACCCCGACCCTGCAGTTCCTCCGCCATCTCCGACTAATCCCGGCAGAGAGACACGTGGAGAAGCCTCGGCATCCACCAGGCACGCCCGTTTAGACATAAACGAAGTAGACTAAGCAGTATGAGTAGCACCAAGTTTCAATGTATCATCGCTTTGTAATCATGCGACCACATATATTAACGCAGCCTGTCTTTGTGCCTCTGTTTTAATAATAGCCTTGCCTGTTTGGTCAGCGCATAGCTGCATATTCTTCCGGGCACAACTACCAAAACCAGCCCGACGACAACCACAGTAACACGTCTCTTTATGAGATATGTGTATCTCTGACACTGACCCGACCTTTGGAGCCAAGCTGGCAAATTTATTACCCTTCACCACGGTAAAATGATCCAGCTCCATTGCTATATAAAGGCCACCTTGTGACCTTACCCAGCAACCCCCACTTTGTGCACAACACTCACGCTTTATTCTGTCATGCCGAACCCCAGCATTCATCTGAGAACCCCAGATGCAACCCCAGGTAGCTTTGTCAAAATATTGTGGGATTTTACCCGCAGTACCATGGGTTCTACCCAGCCACCCCAGTACGAGCTGTTCAAATCAAGGATCACCCCATCCACCTCGGAATATTGGGCAGCAGTGCACATTCCCCCTGTAGACCCCAACCAAGATCCAATAGAAGTTTCCTTCGTGGGGAAATCTATGCCAACCCCACACTTGGCCATAGAAGCTGCTGCGAAAGAAGCAATTGCCTGTCTACGATCCACAGTACCCTATGCCCGCGAGCGAGGATATTATTACTTTCCGAGTCGTGCAGCACCCGGAGAAGTAACGTCTTTTCCCGGTGGGCGGATTGAGAGAGACCCAGTTCTGGCCAACCTTATCCAGTACATCATAGCTCAAGAGCATTTAAACCAGCGAGTGATGGATTATCTCCAGAGCCTCGCAGATTTAAATCCTCAGGTTGCCATCGGCAGACCACTGAGACCCGACACGGAGAGACGCATACATCGACTGGTCAATCCACTTCCTCCAATAGAAGAGGAGTGTATTCCTTTACCAGAGACATTTTATCAGGACCCCGTCCAGTTACCGTTTTCATTTTAGACGTCGCTGCTGTATTCGTTCTTTGCAGCATTTATTTATGTGTGTGACTTATGCGTGATACCCTGAGTTTGTACGACGAGTCAATTAATTGGCTTCTACTTATGTGTGTAGTTTTTGTTGTGGTTTATGCTCCTTTAAATTAACTGCTCTTCCCTCGCGAAATCCTGGAGTGAGATTTCTTTTCCCTAATTTGCTACACCTGCCACTTCA
>NC_041387.1:608364279-608366567 GCF_002162155.2 Triticum dicoccoides | reverse complement strand
ATAATTAAATTGCTTGATCTTTACTTTCTTGAAAATAGTTTTTTTCAAGGTTATCTGACCATATTTGAACTACAACCATTTGATGGACTCACTTAAAATTTCCACAAAAATTTGGAGATGTCATGTGATGTTTTTGATTAACTTTTATGCAAAAATATATTTCATTCATAAAATATTTTGAGCCCTGCACTCAATTTTTCTTCTCTGGTCCAGAGTGCATTTTGCACTACAACCTATTTAAATATTTCTTTAAAACTCCTACCAAAATTAAGGGAGGTCAGTAGGAGCATATTATTTCACTTTGTGCAAAAACCTATTTATGTTCTTTTAAAAATTTGAGTGGATCAACCTCATTTCCATTCTGGTCCAATTTGAGGATTTGTACAGCAACCACCATTTTAGTTGCTCCTATACCCTTAATTATTTCTCCTACTTGTAGTCCCCCATGTTAAACCCTTAAGTCCAAGAGCATGCACCTTTTGGATCATTTTTGGTTCATGAAATAATGCTATTTATTTCCTGTCCAGAATTGAAGTTTTGTAAAACTTGCACTAGCAAGTTTCCCCTTTTGTCCAACTAACCTCACCACTCTCTTTTGCATCTAAAGAGACCCCCATCTGGAGTTTTTGGCCACCCCTAGACCTGCCTAAGTGCATGTGGCATTTTGCCAAACACCTGGAGAGCATGACCAGTTCTGGCATGATTGTGGCATTGCTCTGTGAACTTGCACCTCTGATCAAACCAGCATGTCCACTAGACTCCCCGTTGCTCCTAACCTCGATCTGGTAAACCCCGCCCTCACCTGCGACCTGTAGCATGCCACGGCATTGTGTCGAACATCTGGTGTGCGTGCACTGGACGCGCCCAGAGCGCGCCAATTGCAGCCACGCGCCCGAGCCGACACGCCGGCCCCACGGCTTTGGCTCGCTCTGCAGCACCACGCCACGCGCTCCCCTCCTCGCAGCAACGCGCCAAGCAGCCCCCGCCGCGCCCGGCAGGCCAAGAGCTAGCCGCCGCCGCCGCCCGACAGCCCTGCGCCGTGCAGCGCCGCCCAAGCCACCCCGGCTCGCCACCTGGCCCCTGGAGCAGTGCCCTCTCGTCCACTAGCTCTTGCCGTCATCCCCAGCCGCGCCATGTTGCCCTGCAAGCTACAGCGAGGCGGTTCGCCGGAGAGCTTATCCGGCCGCCGCGGAACCGACCTCGACGAGCTATAAGAGGAGGCCCCGAGCCACCCCGGGCACGCAGGAAGCCTTAGAGTGCTCCCCTAGTCCTCCCATGGCAGCCAATCGACTCGGGGGAGGTCTTCATCCCCATCTCCGGCAACGGCGGCCGCCACCACTGCCCCGGCCAATTCGGCACCACCAGGGCCTCCCACTCTTCGTTCTCTCCACCAAGAACCCCCTCATCCTCCCGTAAACCTTCCCCCTACTCCATTTCGATCGAGAACCACCGCCGCCCCAAAGCCACTTTGCACCGAAACCTCCCTCCGCCGCGAAGCTCACCGCCGACGACTTCTTCCACCACTGTCGACCCCTCGACCACCGGGAGAAACGCCCCAGCCGTGCGGATCCATCCCCGCCCTCCAGAGGCCGCGAGGAGCCGCCGCTCGCCGGCGTTGGTCGCCGGAGTCCCGCCTCCGCTCGGGACAGAGGAAGAAGGAGGAGGGCGGACTGGTCAAACCTGACCAGTGGGCCAGGCGGGCCCACTGTCAGTGACCCTGCGCATATCCACGTCGGTTAAGTGAAGACGTATTAACCCCAGTACGTCTCCCGTTTTCGAAGACGTATTCTGCCGAAACGTTTTCTTTTCTGTTTTATTTTTAAAAACAGATTTTGACCAGAACTTTGACTGGCTATAACTTTTTCAATATAAATCCAAATGAGTTGATTCTTTTTCCTACCTTCTTCAAATTTGGTCTAGTTTATTTTAAGATTTATTTGAAAAAATTTCAAACAACTTTTTGGTTCTGTTTTTGAAATATGTGTTAATTCAAATATATTTTAAAATAGGATTTTGGGAGAGAGAAGAAGCTTTCAAAAGTTTTGGAGTGCACCCTGCCTTTCCACACATTGAAGGCAAGCATTCTGAATCCCGGCATAATATTTTTGGTGTGATCGTTGATGCATTTATAACACCACTGCATTTCGAAGGACTTGTTATTTCATGTGATATGATCATATGCATGGGTGCATGTTATTGATTTCCATGCTGTTGGAAACGAACACACTTGTGATGATAATCACCCTCATATGCCTTGAAATGCATACCGGCAGAAAACCGTGAAAAAA
>NC_041387.1:608349289-608363463 GCF_002162155.2 Triticum dicoccoides | reverse complement strand
TTTCTTTTAAAGCCCTTTATGTGGCGTCGCTCAGACGCCCGACTGTGGCATTTCTTTTAAAGCCCTTTATGTGGCGTCGCTCAGACGCCCGACTGTGGCATTTTCTTTTAAAGCCCTTTATGTGGCGTCGCTCAGACGCCCGACTGTGGCATTTTCTTTTAAAGCCCTTTATGTGGCGTCGCTCAGACGCCCGACTGTGGCATTACTTGATTATTTGTTTCATAAGTTTTTATACTACCATGTTATTGCAATTTTATAAATAACTTGCTTGCACGCATCAGAATTTCATTTATCTATTGTGACTGACGTCATGAGCATAAAATATTTTAGCACATCATTGTTATATTATACCTGTGTTCATAATGTTTGCGAGTACATTCAAAGTACTCACTGGCTTGTCCCTGGCTATTGTCTTGGCCAGATTTTCTTGCACGGAGAGGAGTGACGCGATGACAGCCCCGGAACCTAAGCAATGGAGATAGCAGCCTCGCGAAGATAGGAGTTAACCTGGTCAGCTGTTCCTGTGGGAATTGGAGTCCCATAGACACTGATGATCCACAAACCGCTTCCGCCATCAACCACTAGAAACCATTCGTTGTACTCACAGGACAGAATGGTCTTGTACTGCATCCTTTGTATTTTGCTTGGAATTTCTGTATCAAGTTGGAGCCTCATCAGCTAACAGTAATCCTGGGGCTGATGAGCACGACGGTCTTTTCTGGAAATATATTACCCGGAAAGCCGGTCGTGACAGAAAGCAAGGATGTGCCACATACTCAGAAAGGAGGATGGTCCAGCAATTCCTATATCAACATGAAGCCTAGTTTTCCTCAGCAAGATACTCTCGATGGTTTTTAGCATAAGCCATCCAATCGTCCTTAGTACGGCACTGGTGCAAGATAGTACATTGTGAATTGACAGCACATGTCAGAATCAGATCTGCAACAGTTGGTTAGAAGCAAGAATCAGTCAGAACACAAGTCTGCCTCGGGAATCAGATTCTCAGATATATGTGAAGGAAGCCAGATATACACCTCAGTGTGACAAAGGACTATGAGGATTGACGACAACAATGAGCTATGTACAAGTACCGGTGAACCTGGAAGATGATCCTGATGAGCCCTTGTCTCCTTTTCTTCAATGTCGGCACCACTCCTGTGATCTGAGCTGTTTTTAGCTATCCGGGGGGGATGCCGACTTCTATTTCTCTCTTCAACGACTGTCACGAGTTCTGAGATGCTTTCCAGCCGTCTCGTATAGCTGTTGAGTTTCTTTTTGTGGCAGCGACCCTATAGCTGCTTTTCGGCTATCTTAGGGAGCTGCCACTTTCTTCTTATCGACCCGGTCTCATGCTCTGAGCTGCTTTTTGGTCGTCCTGAGCCGTTGTTGAGTTACCTCAGCAATGTCCCAGATCTGAGTTGTAAAGACCATTCTGGTGGCTACTGATTTATTTGCCGATTTCTTGCAAGGGTTCAGATGATCATTTTCCTACCGTCAGAACTTGAGATGTGTTGAACCTGCCATTTTATGGGTTACCATGTCAGAAGATGCAGATAAGAGTATGCCTGTCAGAATATTGCACTCGACAGAAACTATGGTCACACAGTGAGACAATATGACCCCGCTCCTTCACCCAAAGATTCAGGCAAGAAAGCAGGAGCAAGACTGATACTTGTTGCAAGAACCGCATGGTGCAGATGCCTCGGACAGTCTGAGTCAGTATGGATCACCATGGATATTCACCTAAGGGGGCCTACTATTTTTTGTTCAAAGGTCAATTCAACAGTATGACTCCAGCAACTATGGTGAAGGCTCACACAGCCAACTATCCCCATGGACTGACCGGCAGAATGAGCAATCAGAATGTGAATAACAGTCTCGAAGCATGTGCCCTCAAGTATGAGAATCACCAATGGATAGCTTGGCATGGAGAAAATCTCATCTGTCAAAACCACCATCAGTCAACTCTGCAGCTAATATCATAAAGGTTCGTACCCCTTTATACTGGCCAAGAGAAATATTTGGTACAAATCTGATACACAAGACAGTGGAACCAGTTACGATGATTCAAAAGCTTCTGCGGTGAGTCAGAATCTGTCAGGAAATGGTTATGTCTCAACTCACAGTTTGGAACCCAAAGTGTCGGTGTACTAGAGTAGGGGTACCCTATTACCCCGAACTCGTGCACGGGCAGTTGCAGCGCCCCGCGGCAAGGCTTGCCGGGTGACCGCCAGGACCCTCCATGGTTCCCTTGAAGACCATTCAAGAACAAAGTACTCAAACCAAGGCCCCGGCAAGAGGAGCTTGCCGGGAAGGCCAACCAAGGCCCCGGCAAGAGGAGCTTGCCGGGAAGGCCAACCAAGGCCCCGGCAAGAGGATCTTGCCGGGAAGAGACAAGACCCCGGCAAGAGGAGCTTGCCGGGAAGTCCACTCAAGGCATACCAAGAAAGCTTGCCGCGACGCGCCCTGCGTCCCGGCAAGATCCGGCGAGCGACAAGCTTCTGGACGCGACAAGACGACGGCCGCGGCAAGGAGTTTGCCGCGGGAAACCCCCACTTCGTGCCTGCGCTCCAGCACACCTGCTAACGTGTCGCTCTAGGGCTCTCCCAAGCACACGTGGCAGGAGGCCGTGCAGCTAGGGGTACGTGGTGGCAAGCAGAGATGAAGATAAGCCCATCGTGGCAAATGGTGGCGCTCCTAACGGTCACCTTTTGCACTGTTTAGGAGACTCAGACAGGCATTTAATGCCCTTGTCCCCTGCCGTCAGAGTTAGGTAGGGCGCACTGTATCCACAGTAAGCGGTGGCTGCACCTACCGCATCCTTTTCCATTTTTACCCTTCTTGTCTACGTTGCCCCCTGTCGGTGACCCCTTGAGAGTATAAAAGGAGGCCCAAGCGCAACGTAGAAAGGGTTCGGAGGTTCGGAGGTTCGGCCAGTTCGGCTCATTCAACACCAGGAACACTCTCACGCTCAGTCTGGCAGCGTCTATCGCTCCTGAGCAAGAATCCAATATACACAAACAAGCAGCATTAGAGTTTTACGCATCCGTGCGGCCCGAAGCTGGGTAAAATCGCCCGCGTGTACTGCCTCGATCCGCTCTTTGTGCGCTCTCCGCCCCCCACCGAACCGAAAGGGGCCCTGTCCCCATAGGTGTTGGTGGAATCAGCATCTCCCCCGACATCTCTGGCGCGCCAGGTAGGGGGCGTCGAGATCGTGCGAATCCGATCCGGCGTGCACGCAAGCTAAATCTTCATCGTCTTCATCGACATGCCACCGAAGAAGAAGGATTCGGAGGCAGCTGTTCCGTCCGCGTCGCTTCCACCGCCTCCGGAGCAAACGGGTGGTGGAGTGGACACCGGCGGAGGAATGGGCGTCGACGAGGGAGCCCACAACACTGCCAAGTCCAAGGACAAGGCGGCACAGACATCGGCGTCCATGCGCGCACCGCGTCCCTCTCAAGAGGCGCGGGACCAGCAGCGTCATAGCGTTCGCAGCGCCATACGTCCGCTGACCCAAGATCAAGCTGGTGGTTTGCGTGGCGTTCAAGACCAGCATGCATGCCAGCATGCTGGCCCCAGCGAGGTACGGTCGCCGGGACGGGACGCTGCTCCTTCTAACTTGGTTAGGAGTCCGAGCACGCCCCTATCCTCGCACCGTTCACCCCCGCCGCCCACCACCCCAGCAGAAGCCTTGGCGCGGGCCCAGCTGCTACTGGACTATCCTCCGACGGCGGACAAGACCGACGAATGGAGGGCCACTATCCAGAGCCTCATCGGCTTCACCAACGGCGACACTGCGCGGCGACCAAGCACCTCGCTGCCGCGGCAGGACAGCCGGACGCGAGACGATGGCAACAAGACTGAGGGAGGTGCGACTTCCATGCACTCTCCACTACGAAGGCCTAAATCGCCGACTCGCCGGGTCCACCCCAACAGCGGCTCCACCGCGTCGTCGGACCCACGAGCTCGTCGCGACCAGCGCCAAGTTCTCCATGAATGACAACAAGAAGACGCTCGAACCCACATCGAGCGCCAAAGAGAAGCGCGACGTCAATCCGACAAGCGCGCTGGGCTCTCTGTTGACATGCATGCGCCAGGGGAACCAGGCGATCTGCCGTACGCGGTAGGTTGTCCTGCGTTCACCCGTGAGCTGCGGCAAGTCCAGTGGCCCAGCACAAAGAATTTCAAGCTAGACGTGCCGGAGAAGTACGACGGCAAGACGCATCCGTCGGAGTTCCTCAGCATCTACACCATTGCGGTGCAGGCTGCCAGGGGGCGAGATGACAAGATACTTGCCAACTACTTCCCGCTGGTGCTCAAGCCCAATGTCAGATCCTGGCTCATGCACTTGCCGGACAACTCCATATCCACCTGGGCTGATCTGTGCCATCAGTTTGTCGGCGCCTTTACAGGCGGCCACAAGCCACATGGCCAAGAAAGCGATCTTCATCTGCTCGCCCAGAAGGAAGGAGAGCCACTGCGCAAGTACATTCAGAGATTCAGCCGTGTACAGCACAACATCCCAGACGTCCACCCCACCGCGATCATTAGCGCGTTCCATCAGAATGTGCGAAACCGAAGGATGAGGGAGGAGATGGCGATGTGTAAAATCAGAGACGTCAGTGAGCTTTATGCCCTGGCTGACAAGTGTGCACGCGCTGAAGAGGGGAGGAGGCTCCCCGGAGAGAGTACAGGAGCAGGAGGACTGACAGTGAGGATGCCGCCCCGGCAAGGAAAGGCCGGCGGCGGAACAACATAAGGAATAAGTGTAAGGAAGTGCTAGCTGTCGAGCAGACCGGCAACGGAGGTGGCGCCAAGGAAGCTAAGGCTGGTGGCTCCGACAAGGAGGCCCATCCTGTGGCAGCCGCCGACAAGCAGGACAGCTCCGGCAGGCAGTATTGCAAGATTCACCGCACCAAGGGTCACGATCTCCAGAACTGCAAGAAGGTCGAACAGCTTGCTGAGCAGCAGAAAGCTGAATACGAGCGACGCAACAAAGAGAAGGCCCAGGAAGGAACGGGTGGATCCGGCAAGAAACGCCCCGGCCGGGGAGGACATCGCGGCAAGGCCAAGCAGCGGCAAGGAGACAGACCTCCCCGCGGCCGCGACAAGGATGAAGATGACGACGATGACGAAGACGTGGATGATGATGAGGCCGATGAGCAGGAAATTCAAAAAGCCACAGAGGTCCTGTGCGTTGACGGTGGCGCCTCTCTGCATACTTCGCACCGCCAGCTCAAACAGTGGATGCGGGAAGTAAATGCAGCAGAGCCATCCATAGAGTCACGCAAGCCCCTGAAATGGTCCAGCACGCCTATCATCTTCGACATTGGGGATCACCCTGATCGCGTAACTGCGGTCGGGTGCTTGCCGATGTTGGTCTCACCAACTATGCGCAACCTCAAGGTCACAAAGATGCTAGTTGATGGCGGGGCCGGCTTGAATCTCATCTCCTCCGTGGTCCTTCACAAACTCCAGATCCCTGACAGCGAGCTCGAAGAGACCGGCACATTCCAAGGAATCAACCCGGGAAGGAGCAAGCCGAAAGGGAAGATCACGCTGCTGGTCACATTTGGCAGCGAGCTGAATTTCAGAACTAAGAGGGTCACATTTGACGTTGCCGATTTTCCATTACCCTACAATGGGATCCTTGGCCGTCCAGCGCTCGCCAAGTTTATGGCAGCCTCTCACTATGCATACAACGTGCTCAAAATGCCAGGCCCGATAAGTGTCATCTCTGTCCCCGGCGACAAGAAGGATGCCCTTATCTGCGCCGACAAGATCTACCGGGAAGCAGCAGCCGCAGCTGATCACCACACACTTGCCGCTGAAGCTCCCGGGGGGAAGAAGAAGGCCAAGTCCGGCAAGAGCTCTGATGCCCACTCCGGCAAGCGCACCTCTTCAGAGTGCTGCGCTACCGTCGAGGACGCACCATTGAGCTCCACCGGCAAATGCAAGAAGACGATGGCAGCTCCACCCGAGACCAAGAAGGTGTCCGCCAAGGAGGACGGCACTGGTGGTACCTTCACCATCAGTGCCACGCTTGACCCCAAATAGGAAAGCGTGCTCGTTGCTTTCCTGCGGGCGAATGTTAACGTGTTTGCATGGCAACCGTCTGATATCCCCGGTGTTCCCAGGAAAGTAATTGAGCACCACCTTGCCGTCTGTCCTCATGCGCGGCCCGTCAAGCAGAGAGTCAGGAAGCAAGCGGTGGAGCGCCAAGAGTTCATTGCAGAAGAAATCAGGAAATTGGAAGCAGCAGGCCTTGTCAGAGGAGTGCTCCATCCCACGTGGTTGGCCAATCCTGTAGTCGTGCGCAAGGCGAACGGGAAATGGAGGCTTTGTATAGACTTCACTGATGTCAATAAAGCTTGTCCCAAAGATCCATTTCCCTTGCCGTGCATTGATAGATTGTTGACTCCACAGCTGGATGTGATTTGCTTTCATTTCTTGATGCGTACTCAGGGTACCATCAAATCTTCATGGCAGAAGAGGATGAGGAGAAAACCGCATTTATCACCCCTTGTGGAACATACTGTTTTGTACGAATGCCCTTTGGGTCGAAGAATGCTGGTTCAACATTTGCAAGAGTAGTCCACGTCGCTTTTGAGCCACAGATACACAGAAATGTGGAAGCCTACATGGATGATATAGTGGTCAAGAGCAAGGACAAGGCTACCCTGATCCAAGATTTAGAAGAAACTTTTGCAAATCTGTGCAAGATCAACCTCAAGCTCAACCCCGAGAAGTGCGTGTTTGGAGTCCCTTCCGGCAAGCTTCTCGGGTTCTTTGTGTCTCAGCGGGGAATTGAAGCCAACCCCGACAAGATTAAGACCATCGAGCAGATTGAAGCACCGAAGCGCGTCAAGGATGTGCGAAGGCTTGCCGGTTGCGTGGCTGCTCTCAGCAGGTTTATCTCTAAGTCTGTTGAGCGCACCCTGCCATTTTTCAAAATATTGAAAAAGGCAGGTCCAGTGAAATGGCCTCCGGAAGCGGAGGCTGCGCTGCAGGACTTGAAGAGGTACCTGTCCTCCACTCCAATACTTGTCGCACCTAAGCCACAAGAGAAGTTGCTGCTGTACCTAGCGGCAACCAATCAAGTGGTTAGTGCTGCGTTAGTAGCGGAGAGGGAGGCGGACAATGAGCCAGCAACTGCAGCAAGTGAATCCAGCGACAAGCAGGGGGCTTCTCCGACAAGCTCTGGTCCGGCAAGCTCTGGTCCCGACAAAGATGGATCTGCGCAGATGTGCAATGATGTGCAGAAGAAGATGGTGCAGCGCCCAGTTTACTTTGTCAGCTCCCTTCTCCAGGGGGCTAGGTCGAGGTACTCTGGTGTGCAAAAATTGCTTTTCGGCCTTCTCATGGCCTCGAGAAAGCTGCGCCATTACTTCCAGGCACACGAGATCACAGTCGTCATTCGCTTTCTGCTGACGAGGATACTGCAGAATCCGGAAGCAACAGGCAGGATTGTCGAGTGGGCATTGGAACTGTCAAGCTTTGGCCTCAAGTTTGAGAGCACTGCAACAATCCAAAGTAGGGCATTGGCAGAGTTCATAGCAGAGTGGACGCCAACTCCAGATGAAGAAATTCCAGAGACGAGCATCCCCGTCAAGGAGACAAGCAAAGAGTGGTTGATGTACTTTGATGGTGCCTTCTCGCTGCAAGGCGCCGGTGCTGGCGTGCTGCTTATCGCACCCACCGGAGAGCACCTCAAGTACGTAGTCTAGATGCACTTTCCCAAAGAGCAAGCAACCAACAATACTGCAGAGTATGAAGGATTGCTTGCCGGTCTCAGAATAGCAGCCGACTTTGGGATCAAGAAGCTCATTATCAGGGGTGACTCGCAGCTTGTCGTCCGCCAAGTGAACAAGAACTACCAGAGCCCGTTGATGGAAGCATATGTTGAGGAAGTAAGGAAGCTAGAAGAGCGCTTTGACGGCCTACAAATGGAGCATATCTCAAGAGCTCAGAATGACATTGCTGTTGGCCTGTCAAAATGCGTTGCACTAAAGTTGCCTGTGGAACCAGGGATCTTTGTGCTCAAGCTGACTCAACCTTCCGTGACACCATCAACTAGACAGAATAAGAAGAGGAAGTTGGTTTCTGGTGACTACTTTCCGACAGAGCTCCCCGAAGCCGCCACCAAGAAAGTCCCCAAGATCAACACCAAGGATGTTGAGGGGCAGTCTGCTCCGGCAAACCTTATGGTTTGTCCCATCGAAGCAAACGCTCCCGACAAGTTCTGCTCCGGCAAGCTTGCCGGGGAATATCGCGCTCCGGCAGAACCGCAGGCTCTTGCCGTAGAAGCGGATGTTCCCGCAAGCAACAGATATGCCTTTAGTCCTTGTTGTCGAGCCGCAAGCTCCAGCATGGGCGCAACAAATTGTCCGTTTCCTTCAGACAGGAGAGCTTCCCGAAGAGCAAGAAGAAGCTGAAAAAGTAGCCCAGCAGTCAAGTATGTACAAGTTTGTCGACAGCACACTATACAGAATAAGACTCAACGGTGTGAAATTGAAGTGCATTCGCCGGGAAGATGGACAACAGCTGTTGGTAGAGATACATGGAGGCATATGTGGTCACCACATTGGCGCAAGAGCACTTGTCGGCAAAGCATTCCGACAAGGCTTCTTCTGGCCGACAGCCCTCCAGGATGCAACTGCACAAGTAACCAAGTGTGAAGCGTGCCAGTTCCATTCCAAACAGATACACCAGCCAGCTCAAGCTCTCCAGACGATCCCTTTATCCTGGCCATTTTCGGTCTGGGGGCTCGACATCCTCGGTCCCTTCCCCCGAGCTATCGGGGGCTTTGAGTTCTTGTACGTTGCAATCGACAAGTTCACAAAGTGGCCAGAAGTGGAACCAGTGAGGAAGGTGACAGCACAGTCAGCAGTCAAGTTCTTCAGGTCGATTGTTTGCCGTTTCGGGATCCCGAACAGGATCATCACCGACAACGGCACGCAATTTACGAGCCGCACCTTCATGCAGTACGTCCAAGATCTTGGCGCCAAGGTCTGCTTCACTTCTGTTGCTCATCCGAGAAGCAACGGTCAAGCGGAGAGGGCAAACGCTGAAGTGCTGTGAGGCCTCAAGACCAGAACTTTCGACAGGCTGCACAAGTGCGGAAGAAACTGGATCGAGGAGCTGCCGGTGGTTCTTTGGTCGATCAGGACGACGCCAAATCGAGCCACTGGCCAGACACCCTTCGCTCTAGTCTATGGAGCGGAGGCAGTTCTCCCCACGGAACTCGTATACGGGTCACCTCGAGTGCTCGCTTATGATGAGCTCGAGCAAGAGCAGCTGCGACAAGATGACGCGCTGCTCCTTGAGGAAGACCGTCTCCAGGCTGCTGTGCGAGCCGCTCGCTACCAGCAAGCTCTGCGCCGCTACCATAGCTGCAGAGTCAATGCCAGGAGTCTCGAGGAAGGCGACCTTGTTCTTCGGCACGTTCAGTCGGCCAAGAATTCCAACAAGTTGACGCCGAAGTGGGAAGGCCCTTATCGGGTGAAACGAGTCACTAGGCCCGGCGCTGTCCGCCTTGAGACCGAAGATGGCATTCCGGTGAGCAACTCCTGGAACATCGAGCATCTTCGTAAGTTTTACCCATAAGGCGCGGTTGTCGGACCCTGTCCGGCAACCACCTTTCTGTACAAGTCTAGCCGCTGTTGCATGTAATCCTTTGTACAGAGCCGGGCGCAGACCCCGTGCACTAGTAAAGTTCATGTGCCCCGCACATCTTGTCAGTTTCCTTATGCTATGATCCTTTTTCGCATATATTATCTGACACTTTGTGCAGCACCAGACCCCGGTAAGCGATAACGAGCCCAAGGCTCCATATTATTGCTTTATTTCTCTGTCTCTTTCTCAAAAGAAGGAAGGTTCCCTCGCCCACAAGGTTTACCGGGGGGGAAGGAGAAGATAATGGTGTGGACCAGGCCGTTCAAAAAAAAGTTTCTCTTTGCCGGAAAGCAGACGACAGAAAAGCTAAGTTGCTAAAGCTTGAGCAATCAGTTTTTTAAGTTTTTGAGTTATTTTCCTTGAACGACCGTGCTTTGTATGGAAAACCTATGCGCGGAGGAACCAATTCACAGCTAGCTGCGCCCTTACTTTGTTTTGAGTCCGCTCAACAACTTAAGTGAGCTGCTAGAGCCCTTACTTTGCTTCGAGTCCGCTCAGCAACTTAAGTGAGCCGCTAGCGCCCTTACTTTGTTTCGAGTCCGCTCAACAACTTGAGTGAGCTGCAACTAGTTGCGACAAGGTTGCTTGTCGGTAGCGACCCCGCCAGCAGGCTGCTGAAGTTCCGCACTCGGCGCTCGCGGCAAGGGTGCCTGCACCGGCAAGTTTCCCTAGAAAGCGTAGGGCAGGACCATACAAAGCCAAGAGTCGAGTAAAGGAAGTAACACAGCTATTTGTTGCCTAAGATAGAGTTATATTACAAAAATAACTTGTCGCGCCTCTAATAAAGTGTTCCCATGACATGACTGGCAGCGACAAGAGAAGAAGAAAACGGACGGCCTAATCTACGCGACCGCCGTCAACCCTTTTGACCTCGTTCACCCTGTCGACAGTGGGTGCGACGAGGGCCTTAAGTGCGTCAAGATCAGCGTCCGCCGGTAGCTTCCTGAGGACGTTGGTGAGGTTGAGGCCCGGATTGCGGAAGGCCACCTTCACCAACACCTTCTCTAGAACTCCGGCACGAATCGAGCGTGACTCGTCGGCCAACTGCTTTGGGATCCATTCCCGGAGTTGCTGGAGCGCCGCCGCCACGCCTTTGAAGAACAAAGTGAGCTTGGCGCTGGGTTGGAGATTCTCGTCGGAGGAGTACCCGAAGCCTTCCACCCCCAATTGCACCAGCTCCTCTTCGATGACTGCAGCAATGTCCACGAGGCCCTCCGTCCAGAGCTCCACAGTATCTCTAAGAAGATTCTGGGTTTCGGCGGCCCTCGCTAGCAGCGCCTCGTTGGCCTCGATGTCCTTCTTCAAGTCTGCCTCCCGTTTCCTGGCGTTGTCCAACGTCTCCGTCAAGGTGGCCAGCTTCAGCGTCAGATCGGTGTTGGAATCCTTGGCGGCGCTCAATTCCTTGCCCCTCTCGGCGAGTCGGCCCTGCAGCTCACCGTGGGCAAGGGCGTCCTTCTCACGCTCTAGCTTGAGGGCGGCAAGCTCTTCGCCACCAACCTTCAGATCAGTTTCTAGCTGCGCCACCTTTGCCTCCAATTCTTTCTTGGCGGCCTCGGTAGCCGCAGCCGTATCCTTTGCCTCTTGGAGCGTCCCGCCAAGTGCCCGTTCGCGCGTGGCAAGCTCCTCTTCGTGGCTGTCGAGGTTCACTTTCCGCTGAGTCAGCTCGCCTTCTCGCGCGTACAGCTTCTCGCCGGTGAGCCGCTGCTGCTCTTCAGCTTCGGCCTTCTCGAGGAGGAAGGCCTTCCATTCCTCGGCAAGCTGCTCCCGCTCCTCCGCCAAGGCCCGGAGAGTTTCTTGATGAAGACCCCGGAGCTCCTCCGCACGCTTCTCTATGTCCACGCTCGCCCTCGCGGCAAGCGCTTCCCGGGACTCCAACTTGACTTGACGGGCGCGGTAGAGCGCCAGCAGCCTCCGCAGCAGCCGCTCCTCCTCGGGCTCTTCACTGCTGCTTCCCGGCGCGTCGACGATCGACAACCCGGCGGAGGCAAGCACCTCCCCATCCAGAGCTTCTCCTTCCACCGACGCCCTGGAGCTCGACGCCCAGGGGAGCTTGATGAAGATGCCCTCGCCAGCCTTCAGATAGGCGCCGGGCTGGGGCTCCTCGGAGCCTGGCGCTGCGGCAGCGGCGGAGGGATCAACGGTCGGTGCAGCGCCTGACGCTCCTGCAGCCTCAGGGCCGTCAGTGCGATCGCCAGATCCCCCGCCAGCTTCCTCGGCGGCAGCCTTGGCGGCCTCTTCGCCGACGGGCACGTCAGCGCCGGCCCTTTCTTCGGTGGCCGCGGCATCATCAGTATTGCCGCGCGCGTCCTCCTCGCCGCCTGTTTCGGTCTCCATCGGATCCGCGGAGGGTGGGTCTGACGACCGGAGAAGAAGGAGAAATCAAACAAGTATCCGAGAAGAAAAATCAGCATAAGACTACAAGGAAAGTTTTAGGCAAGAAGGACTACCTGTGCTGGGATCTGCTGTCATGACCTCCACCACCGGGGGATCGTTGGCGCTGTCCCTTGCCAGAGACTCCCCCCTTGCCGGAGACTCCTCCCTTGCCGGAGATCGCTTCCTTGCCGGAGAACGCTCCCTTGCCGGGGAGTCCGCCCTTGGCGGCATAGTCGAAGCAGACGACGAGTCAGAAGAGATCACCATGCCCTCCTGATGAAGTTGTTCTGCTCCTGCACAAACAAAACAGAGATCAGATGTCAACAAAGGAAAAGAGCAACCACGCGCACCCAGAAGCAGAAAGTAAACCATATGCTTACGCTGGGGGCTGCTCTGCGAAGTGATGGCCGGGTCCGGCAAGGTAGTCTCGGGCGCGCCTCCTGTCGTCGCAGTGGGCTCGTCCTCGATGACCACCACCTGAGCCTTGGCCCTCTTCGCCGCCCTCTGGGCCAGAGTCCTGAAAAGGAGAGCCGAGGGTGAATCAGATCCGATGCAAGACAAGATCAGCAAGTTGAAGAACTACAAGAACAAGCAAGGGAATCTTACTCTTCTTCCTCTTCCTCATCGGAGCTGAGCGCGGAGAGGTCGAAGTTCGGCCCACCTCCGGCGCGACGAGGTGGAGGGGTGGGATCCCTTGGCCGCTTGGCGGGGACTGCGGCGCCAGCCCGAGACGACCCCGCCCCAGTTGCCACTGCGGCGGGAGGCGCACCCGCGGCGACCGTACTTGCCGCGGTGGAGCGCATCGTGCGGCACTGCGGCTGTTGACCAGCTTGCCGCCCTGCTGCATCCCCGATCCTGCTGAGGTGCCTTCTTGGCTGCACTGGGGGCTGCACTCCGGGTCCTGCTCCCGGCAAGCTCCCCGGAGGTGGCGGACCGCTCGTACCCTCGGCGGGCTCGTTCGACTCGGCATCGGGCGCGGTGAGCTCTTCTTCCTCTTCGGGTTGCTCCCGTTCGGCAATGCTCATCGCCAACGCCGCGTCCGCTTCTTCCACGGTGAACCCGAATTCACCCGCGGCCGCGGCTGCCGCCGCCTCTTCCGCCCTGGTGGCGATGCGCTCCATCTCTTGCTCAGTGGTGTCGCGGGTGAGGAGCTTCTTCTCGTTAGCATTGACCGCCACCTCCACTAGGCTGTCAAAGAACTGCTGCACGACGTCGCCGGCGGGCTCTTGCCAAGTTGGAGCGATCCCGTGCGAGTCACACAACGGCATCATTGCGCAGATGCGGTCGCGCAAGGAGTTGTTGCACAGAGGAACGACGCCTGCCGGCAACCTGAACCACTCGGGATGTTGTGGGTCATGCTTGAATATCTCCTTAAGCATCCCGTCCAACTCTATGACGGTGAAATTGAAGTTGAGGCCTGGACACAACCTCATTATATCTGTCGGGCCTCCAAATTCCTAGGCAGGTCTCCCCCTCGCCTGCAGAGGGGAGATGCGCCGGCGAATGAAATCTGCGCCGACAGCTCCTACAGTCAGCCCGGCAAGCCTGAGACGCAAGATCCGAGTAGTGGCGATCGTCAGCTTGTCGTCGTCCGCAGACAGAGCGCTCCAGTCATTGCCACGCACTGCTGGGGCTTGGCGCAGGGCGGTGAACTTCTGCGGGCTCTCTTCTACAACCCAGCACCAATCTGCTCTCCACTCGTCCCACTTGCTGCGGAGCTCCCCCTCCAGATAGGTCTCCTTCTTGCCGGCCCGCGAGATCCAGGCGATCCCGCCGGCAAGAGGTTCCCCTCTCTCGACACGAGGCATAAAGAAATGGCGGAAGTGAGCTATGTTGGGGTGGACTCCGACAAAGTTTTCGCATAGATGGGCGAAAACTGCCATGGTCAGAACAGCGTTGGGGGTGAAGTCAAGGAGGTGGAGTCTGTAGGTGTTCATGATATCACAGAAGAAATCAGAGAATGGCGGGCAGAGCCCGCAGTAGAAGAACACGGCGAAGAAAGGATATCCGTCAGCTGGAGCTGCTTGCGAGGAGACGGCGGAGAGTACCTTTGTGCGCGGATGCGCCCGCGTCTCCGTCGACCAGAAGAGATAGTACCACTCCCTCAGCTCCTCCGCGGAGAGCTC
>NC_041387.1:608251890-608349011 GCF_002162155.2 Triticum dicoccoides | reverse complement strand
TTCGGAGGCATGGCGGAGGCGGTGCGGGAGATCGACGGTGCTGGTGGTGGCGACGGCGACGGGAGCGGAGCGTTGCTCTCTTTTGACTTTGGAAGCGGAAGAGGGCGGCGGAGGTTTCTGAGATTGCAACAGCGGGTGACGAAGATGGAGGAAATGCCCCTGTTTCCCCTGCTTATAAAGAGGGACGGGGCAGACGTTTCGGCCTTCCAAATAAACAACCTCCCACGATCTCTCCCACGACGCCGCGTTTGACGCGTGCCGTTCTGGGCGTGCGCGGTGGGAGCGGAGTTAGATTCGGCGTGACCTAGGCCGCGCGTGCCCGTGCACTGTTTTGGGCCTGGCCCAACAGCGCTCGGCACCGTGTATGGCCCAGGCCCAGGGGCTCCTGTCGGTGTACTAGAGTAGGGGTACCCTATTACCCCGAACTCGTGCACGGGCAGTTGCAGCGCCCCGCGGCAAGGCTTGCCGGGTGACCGCCAGGACCCTCCGTGGTTCCCTTGAAGACCATTCAAGAACAAAGTACTCAAACCAAGGCCCCGGCAAGAGGAGCTTGCTGGGAAGGCCAACCAAGGCCCCGGCAAGAGGAGCTTGCCGGGAAGGCCAACCAAGGCCCCGGCAAGAGGATCTTGCCGGGAAGAGACAAGACCCCGGCAAGAGGAGCTTGCCGGGAAGTCCACTCAAGGCATACCAAGAAAGCTTGCCGCGACGCGCCCTGCGTCCCGGCAAGATCCGGCGAGCGACAAGCTTCCGGACGCGACAAGACGACGGCCGCGGCAAGGAGTTTGCCGCGGGAAACCCCCACTTCGTGCCTGCGCTCCAGCACACCTGCTAACGTGTCGCTCTAGGGCTCTCCCAAGCACACGTGGCAGGAGGCCGTGCAGCTAGGGGTACGTGGTGGCAAGCAGAGATGAAGATAAGCCCATCGTGGCAAATGGTGGCGCTCCTAACGGTCACCTTTTGCACTGTTTAGGAGACTCAGACAGGCATTTAATGCCCTTGTCCCCTGCCGTCAGAGTTAGGTAGGGCGCACTGTATCCACAGTAAGCGGTAGCTGCACCTACCGCATCCTTTTCCATTTTTACCCTTCTTGTCTACGTTGCCCCCTGTCGGTGACCCCTTGAGAGTATAAAAGGAGGCCCAAGCGCAACGTAGAAAGGGTTCGGAGGTTCGGCCAGTTCGGCTCATTCAACACCAGGAACACTCTCACACTCAGTCTGGCAGCGTCTATCGCTCCTGAGCAAGAATCCAATATACACAAACAAGCAGCAGTAGGGTTTTACGCATCCGTGCGGCCCGAAGCTGGGTAAAATCGCCCGCGTGTACTGCCTCGATCCGCTCTTTGTGCGCTCTCCGCCCCCCACCGAACCGAAAGGGGCCCTGTCCCCATAGGTGTTGGTGGAATCAGCATCGCCCCCGACACAAAGGACCTGCCTTTAGTGGAGAAACCCAATGCAAGGAATCAGAGCTTGGGTGTTCGTCAGGAAAATCTAGTCACCAATTTATGGAAGATTGTCAGTACAGACACAGCCATCAGAAATCACCCTCGGATTTGTGAGACACACATATATTTCGGTCAGGGTAATCTCAGATAAGTCTGCAGATATGAAAAGAAGTGGAGCCAGTATAAACATGAATATGTGAGGAAAGGTCTGTCAGAATGTGGATACAACCTCAGAGACAGTCAGTCAGTCAAATCAAATTTAGTGGGAACAACCATAAAGGAAAAAGGATATCCGAGTTGGAAACGGTTTCCTTAAGGTCAGATATATTCAGACTTGTTACCTGAGCAACCAAATCTCGAGGACGAGATTTCTTTAAGGGGGTAAGGTTTGTAACAGCCTGATTTTTGGCCCTTTCTTTTTCTTTTGTTTTTCCGAGGTTTTTGCCCGAGTTTTCTTTTTCCATGGCATTGTGGTCTTCAAACTGAAGAAGATGACCTCTTCTTTGCTTACAGAGTGGCTTGTCATATCCAAATCCTCCCCTAGACCTTTCATCTCCACCTTGGACCAAATCCCAATATTCTTTTTATTGGGAATATTCCTTTTCTATTAAAGGAATTATCCTTTTGCCCTAGGTTGTGAAGCAACCTATATTTCCATCACTCCAAAAATTCCCAAATAATTCTCATAAATTGTTGGGGTCATATCTTCATCAAATGTGGCAAAACTTTTCATTGCCATGTCAAAAAATAATCCTCAAATAATTCCTTTTCTATTCTGTCATGTGTGGCAGGTTGTGAAGGAAGTGCTCTTTTCCTTTGCCCAATTGACTTCAACCTTTTTGGACATCTTTTCATGTTCAAATAATTGCCCTGTGCCAAACCTCAACTTCATTTTCCTAGAAAATCTTCCTCAGTGATTTTTCAAAGTTCCTATCTGAGGGAATGCATTGCGAAGGAAGTACTAGCTAGGAGTATCCAAATGAGTTGAACTTTTGCACACTCCTTCATATGCTCATATTAACCCTCTCCACCCATTTGCAGCCCCATCCCATCATCTATGAGAGCACAGGATCAAATCTTAGATTCTGGTAATATTTTCAGGTTGTGAAGCAAGTGTATTTTATATTGCTTCAAAAATTCTGATAAATTACCAGATCATGATCCTATCCATATAACCTATCTCCACCCAATTTGGGCATATTCCATCTAGCCAATTTTCCTCTAGAATTTTTTCAAGTTTCTGGTCAGTGGAAATGTTTGTGAAGGAAGTACCATTTTGATTTCTCCAAATGGTATGAAACCTTTTTCAACATATTAATATGACCAAATAACTCTGCCTTGCCCAAGTTGAGATCAAATTGACACTCCTAGTGAGTGCTTCATCCTCATTTCCAAATCTGGCCAGTATGGCAATTTCTACAGCAAGTGCTATTTAAACTCCTCTTCTTGAGCTGAAACCTTACCATCCTAATCACCTTAGTGAGTGATCAACCCCAGTCAAATCTCAGTCTTAATCTCCACACACGTGAGCCACAACAAACACTAAACACCTTGTTGTTGCCTGGTGTGCTTGCTTCCTGTGGTCACCTCAGTGAGCACTATGTTTGTTTCTCTCTTCCTTGGCATCACCCTTTGCACACCTTGTCTCCCAGACATGATTTAGCCGATCAGAGCACGGGTTAGCGTCGTGTCCACGCAGTGACCACCGCCCTGGCAAGCATTAAACACGCTCTGGCTCCATCTCGGTGCTGTGCCCGTCCGTTCTCTCCTTGTCTCGACCCGCAGCCATGTCCAGTAGCCTCCCCATGATCGACTGCGTCGCCCTGAGCGCTTGCCCCCTCCGTCTTCTTCTCTGGTGAGTCGTCCCCCTCACCGCACTGTGCGTGCGCTGTAGCCGACCGTCGTCTTCTCCTCTCTTGGCTTCTACCGCCCTTGTCCTCGAGCTCCGCACGTTTCCGTGACCCCTGGCGCTCGTCCGTTCCCTCCCCGTTGTCTTTCCCGAGCCCATGCACGAGCACAGGTGTCCACGGCGCCGTCCACGCGTCCGCGGCGACAACCGAGCCCAACCGCCTCGCCCCGCCTATAAGTAGCTCCCCCACGGCCTCCCGAGCACTCCAACCTCCTCCTCGTCCTCCCAGAAGCCTCCCCGAGCCCTTAGTTCGCCTCCAGGAGCTGCTCCTCCTATGGTTGTCATGGCCGCCGGCCTGCTCCTCCTAAGTTGGAGCGAGCCGAGCCCTCCCCCTCCCTCCTGACCTCGCTAGTGGCTTCCCCTTGCCCCCGCATGCCTCCCGCCGGTTCCCTCCTCCTCTGGTAGCCCCTGGCCGCGATGCCCAACCCCACCCGAAGTAATCTCCACCGGAGTCCAGGCCCTGCTTGCCTCCAACCTCCTCGACGTCCGTGCCCTACGGGGACGGGTTCGCCTCGATCTCCTCTATGCGTGGGTGGTCCGAGCGCTCCGAACGGTGGCCGGTGCCGGCCGGACGGGCGCCGGTGCCACGCTCCTCCCTCTGCCTCTGTCGGGCGGCATCATGAAGGAGATGAGGAAGACGGTGACCCCGCCCTTGGGCCCCGCCTGTCGGCCTCTCCGCACTGACCAGAGTCGGCCCTGCGTTTACCCCGTCCATGCTGACGTGGATAAGTGGAAGCGCATTTCTGCGAATACATTTTCCCTTTTTGAAAGCGTATTTCTAATTTACGCCTTTGCCTTATCTACTCAGGGACCCGTCTGTGAATATTCTTTTTGCAGAAAAGCCCCTGATCTTCTACACCTCATAACTCCGCAATCGTAACTCCGATTAAGGTGAAACCAACGCTCACGTCTTCGTCTCTTCAAGCCCGAACTTTTTGTACCATTTTCACTATGTTTAAACATTCTGAAAATGACCAATTTTCCCTTGCCCCTAATCAGCCCCCTCCGAGAGAGTACAGTTTCCGGCGATTCTTTCCGCGGCTTCACCGCACATCTCCCGGGAGTATCCTCCATCCCCAGGCAAGCCACAACCACCATTTGGAAGATAGCCATGCAGAAGCATTGGTTTTCAACTTAAATCTTTAATAACTGTCTGTTTGTTTTGCTACTGTTATCGGTATTTCGGTCATGCTTATGGATCGGTGTTCACCGTCATGCTATGTTTTCTTGCGCTATGTTATTATGCTCGTCATGCTAGTATTACTTTCTTATGGACCATGTTTAGTAGTAGTACATGTTAGTGATGGTCTTCGGTGCATGACTATCATCTGTTCTGAGTACCGCCGTTATGCATGTTTCTTTGCATCCAGTTGATTAAATACTTGCATGGTAGTTTTATCGTTATGTTATTGCATGGTAGTTATTTTGATGCTAGTGTCATGTCATGCTATGAGTAGTGTGCTAGTTGTGATATTTATGCTCGTCAGTATGCCATGCTCATCTGCATAAATGGTTAAATGTTGTTGTTATGCTCGTTGATGCATCACCATGCTTATGTTGATATCATGTTCATGCATTGTAGTTGCATCCTGTTATTTTATCATGGCTCAGCATATTGCATTCAAGTTTAACCAGATGATGGGACCATTTTGCCATGAGGTGGTCGTTGGCGCCTTTGCTAGGCACGGGGCCACCCAGGAATTAGCCCAAATGGGAGTTGGTCGGAGTGGCCGGGAGAGTGTCATGGCAGTAGGACGGTTTTGTTGGAACGCTTTGGTCCACCCAAATGGGAGTGCGAGGCCAGGGTTCTGTGGTGTGGGTACAGTGTGCTAACCTCTGCAGAGTGTGTGTCTTAAATCTATCGATAGCTGCGCCCACGAATATGGGCCCAGTTCATAGTTGGTCACACTTTGCGTCAATAGTAATAATAATAATTTGCTTAATAACAACCTTGGTTCGATGATGAAAGTAGTTGGTTGATATTTATGTGATCGAGAGAGGATCACTGTGGTATCGTGAGTACCAACTTGTTGGATATTTGTGGTGTTATGCGAGAGTCAAGGGTAAAGGTCAAGCTCCTTGTGGTCATAAATGATTACTACGGTATTGTTAATACCAACCTTGATTGGATCCTTAGATGATTGTGTGATGTCTGTGATGGTAAGTTTGTGCATGTGATGGTTACGAGGTAACCCGAGCAGAGTAAGTTCGTGCATGAAAGTTTCATCATGTTGCATGCTAGTATTATCATGTTCATATGTTCATGCCATGCGTGAATTGTTCTAGTTGTATCATCTTGTTCAGGCTATGATTGATCTAATAGTATCATGTTAATCCTTGTTAACCTGTAATTGCCATGATGTTGTTTGTCTTGATTGCTTTGATTGATGTGAGCTTGCAAGTACATTCAATGTACTGACCTGGCGTGTCATGCCAGTTTGCAGGTCATGCCAGATTTGATTGCCTGTTTGCCGGGGATTCCTTGTTTGCGAGCTAGGATAAGCGTTCCAGCCAGAGTCCCTGCGGAGTGGAGTTCATCATCGTCGTTGTTGTTTCGCTGCCAGTAGTCATTCTGCTGCGACGAGTTGTTCGGCTGCTTGCATGGAGCAACCGTGGCAGACGTAGTATCGCTGTGCCGATGTAACCCCCTTGTACCCATATAGATTTCAATAAAGAGCTGATTTGTTCTATGCTAAGCAGTGCCGTATTCCATAAGACTTCTCCTCGATCTCTAGGCTGGAATACGGGGCGTTTCGGTTTCTCTGAGCCGGGGTGCCACGCCCCCCTGGGCGTGCCCTCCTGCCTCATGGACACCTCGTTGCGTCTCTGACTTCAAATGCAAGTCTTTTTGTTTGCTTTCGGTCCAAGAAAGATCATCACGAAGGTTTCATTCCGTTTGGACTCCGGTTGGTATTCCTTTTTTGCAAAACTATAAAATAGGCAAAAAAACAGAAACTTGCACCGGGCCTCTGGTTAATAGGTTAGTCCCAAAAATAATATAAAAGAGCATATTAAAGCCCATTAAACATCCAAAATAGATAATCTAATAGCATGGAACAATAAAAAATTATAGATACATTGGAGACATATCAAGCATCCCCAAGCTTAATTCCTGCTCGTCCTCAAGTAGGTAAATGATAAAAACAGAATTTTTGATGTGGAATGCTACTTATCATATTTATTAATGTAATTTTCTTTATTGTGGCATTGTCGGGGAAACTGATCCACGAACACCTATGGGACCGGCGGACCGAGCCCCTTTCGGTTCGGCGGGGGGCGGAGATCGCACGAAGAGCAGATCGAGGCGAAGCACACGAGCAGTTTACCCAGCTTCGGAGCTCTCCGGAGAGATAATACTCCTACTGCTGCTTGTCTGATTGTATTGAGTTCTTGCTCGGGAGCGCTGAGTGCTACAGTGAGTGTTTTCTGGCTTCGAACCTTCCGAACCCCCCTCTATGTTGCGCATGGGCCTCCTTTTATATGCTCAAGGGGTCACCGACAGGTGGCAACGTAGACAAGGGTAAAAATGGAAAAGGACTTGCGGTTGGTATAGCTACCTGTACAGTGTATCATACCTAACCCTGACGGCAGGGGACAAAGACATTAAATGCCCGTCTACTTCGCCCAAACAGTGCAAACAGGGACTGTCAAGGACGCCACCGCTCGCCACGATGGCAATCTTGTCAGCGCCGCTCGCCACCGCGCACCGCTGGCTGCACAGCCTCTTGCCACGCGCGCCTGGAAAGGCCCCAGGGCGACACGTTGGTGGATGCGCTGGAGCGTAGGTACAGGGTGGTAGCGTGCCGCGGCAAGTGCCTTGCCGCGGTCGTTGTCTTGTCGCGTCCGGAGGCTTGTCGCTCCCGGGCCTTGCCGGGACGCATGGCGCGTCGCGGCAAACTCCTTGAGATGCCTTGGTGGGCCTTCCCGGCAAGCTCCTCTTGCCGGGGCCTTGTCTCCTTGGCTTGGATACTTTGTTCCTATGCCTTGGTTGGCCTTCCCGGCAAGCTCCTCTTGCCGGGGCCTTGTCTCCTTGGCTCCATAGGAACCGCGGAGGACCTTGGCGGTCACCCGGCAAGCCTTGCCGCGGGTGGCTGCAACTGCCCGTGCACAAGTTCGGGATACTAGGGTACCCCTATTCTAGTACACCGACAGGAGCCCCCGGGCCTGGGCCACACACGGTGCCGAGCGCTTTTGGGCCAGGCCCAAAACAGGGCACGGGCACGCGCAGCCTGGGTTACGCCGTATCTTTCTCCGTATCCACCGCGCCCTCCCCCAACGGCATGCGTCGAATGCGGCGTCGTGGGAGAGATCGTGGGTGGTTTGTTTATTCGGAAGGGTGAAACGTCCGCCCCCTCCATCTTTATAAGCAGGGGAAACAGGGACAGTTCGCCCATCCTGCCGGTTGTTACTCCATTTCCCAAATCTCCGCCGCTCCCTCCTTCTTCCCGAAGCTGAGAGAGAGAGCAGCACTCCGCCCCCCGTTGCCACCAGCACCACCAACGCCATCGATCTCCCCCACCACTTCCGCCATGGCTCCGAAAGCCGACAAGGGGAAGGGCGTGAAGTCGGTCGAGGCGCAGTGGCTCGCGGCGCTGTGAAAGGAGCGGGCCCTCTTCCCCCCTCAGCTTGCCGCGAAGGAGCTGAGGGAGTACTACTACCTCTTCTGGTCGACGGAGATGCGAGCGCATCCGCGCACGAGGGTACTCCCGGCTGCCGCATCGGAACTGGCTCCAACCGGGTACCCCTTCTTCACGCTGTTCTTCTACTGCGGGCTCTGCCCGCCCTTCTCTGAGTTCTTCTGTGACATCATGAACACCTACGGGTTCTGCCTCCTTGATTTCACCCCCAACGTCGTTCTGACCATGGCAGTTTTCGCACACCTCTGCGAAAACTTTGTCGGAGTCCATCCAAATGTAGCCCTCTTCCGCCACTTCTTTATGCCTCGGGTTGAGAGAGGAGAGCCTCTTGCCAGCGGGATCGCTTGGATCTCAAGAGTCGGCAAGAAGGAAGCTTATCTGGAGGGAGAGCTCCGCAGCAAGTGGGACGAATGGAGAGCAGAGTGGTGCTGGATCGTCGAGGAGAACCCACAGCCATTTACTGCCCTGCGCCAAGCCCCAATAGTGCGCGGCAATGATTGATGCAACGTGGCCCCGGAAGACGACAGGCTGAAGATTGCCATCACCCGGATCCTTCGCCTTAGGCTTGTCGGGCTCACCGTAGGCGCCGTTGGCGCAGACTTTCTCCGCCGCCGCATCGTCCCCTTATAGGAGAGGAGGAGACCCGCCTGGGAGTTCCAAAACTCGGCGGATATCATGAGGCTGCGCCCGGGCCTCAACTTCAGCTTCACCGTCCTGGAGCTGGATGCGATGCTCCTGGAGCTGTTCAAGCGCGATCCTCAACATCCATTCGTGTTGCCGAGGGGTGTGGTTCCACTGTGCAACAACTCTTTGCTCGACCGCATCCACGCAATGATGCCGTTGTGTGACTCACACGGAATCGTCCCGACTTGGCAAGAGCCGGTAGACGCTGTCGTGCAGGAGTTCTTCGACAGCCTGGTAGAAGTGGCCGTCCGCTCTGATGAACAGAAAAGCCTCACCCGCGACACCACCGATAATGAGATGCAGTGCATCGCCACCAGGCTGGAAGAGGTGGCAGCAGCCGTTGCCGCGGGTGAGTTCGGATTCACCATGGAGGAGGCAGAGGCAGCAGAGGCGGCAAGTCTTGCCGAGCGCGAGGAGTTTTTTGGCGAGGAAGAGCTTGTCGGGCCCGAAGATGAGCCGAGCGAGCCCGGCGAAGGAGAGCTTGTCGGGCTCGAGCCTTCAGGCAGCTCGTCGCAAGTAGAGCCCCCAGCTCCACCAAGAAGGCGTCTCCGCAAGGCCCGGGATGTAGCAGAGCGGCAGACGAGCCAACAGCCACCGAGCCTTGCGACACGCTCTACCACGGCAAGCAGTGTTGCCGCGGGAGCGCCTCACGTCGCTGCGGCAACTGAGGCGGGGTCTTCCCGGTCCACCGCTACTGCCCCTGCCAAGCGGGCAAGGGAACCTACTCCTCCACCTCGTCGCACCGGAGGCGAGCCGGACTTCGATCTCTCCGCGCTCAGCTCCGACGAGGAAGAAGAAGAGTAAGATTCTTTGCTATTCTTGCAACTCTTCAATTTTGTTGCTTTGTCTTATATCTGATTTGCTTTTACTCTGAACCTATTCCTTTTCAGGACGCTGGCCCAGAGAGCGGCGAAGAGAGCCAAGGCCCCGGTGATTGTCATCGAGGATGATCCCACCGCGATGGCAGAGGACATGTTCGAGACCACCTTGTTGGACCCGGCAACCATTCCCCAAAGCAGCCCCTAGCGCAGCCCCCAGCGTAAGTGTATTGTTTATTTCCTGCTTTCGGGCGCGCATGGGTGCTCCTTCTTTGTTGATATCTGATTGCTGGTTTGTGCAGGAGCAGAGCAGCCTCACTAGGAGGGCCCGGAGGCCGCTCCCGAAATGCCATCTGCTTCCACTACACCGCCAAGGGAGGATTCCCCGGCAAGGGAGCGTTCTCCGGCAAGGGAAAATTCTCCGGCAAGGGGTAGTTCTCCGACAAGGGACAGCACCAGCGATCCTCCGGTGATCACGACCGCAGATCCTAGCACAGGTAATCCTTTTGCCTGAGAACTTCCCTTGGGTTCTTCTTCTTCTAATTTTCTTTTTTGAATGTTCACTTGATTTCTCTCCCTTTTTCCGTTCGCCAGATCCATCTGCCACGGAGCCGATGGAAACCGAGGTCGCCGGCGAGGAGAACGTGCGCAGCAGCGTTGACGACGCCGTCACCACCGAAGGAGAGGCCGGCGCTGATGATCCTGCTGGCGAAGAGGCCGCCAAGGCTGCCGCTGCAGAAGCCGGCGAGGGATCTGGCGATCGCACTGACGGCCCCGAGGCCGCAGGAGCGCCAGGCGCTACGTCGACCGCCGATCCCTCCGCCGCTGCTGCAGCGCCAGGCTCCGAAGAGCCCCAGCCCGACGCCTATCTGAAGGACGGCGACGGCATCTTCATCAAGCTCCCCTGGGCTTCAAGCTCAGGGCGCCGGTCGAAGGAGAGATGCTGGACGGAGAAGTACTTGCCTCCGCTGGTCTGAAGCTGGTTGACGCGCCAAGCAGCAGCAGCGACGAGCCTGAGGAGGAGCGGCTGCTGCGGAAGCTGCTGTCACTCTACCGCGCCCGACAAGCCAAGCTGGTGTCCCGCGAAGCACTTGTCGCGAAGGCAGGAGTTGACATTGAGAAGCGCACGGAGGAGCTCCGGGGCCTCAGGCAGGAAGCTTTCCGGTCCTTGGCGAAGGAGTGGGAGCAACTTCTCGAGGAGCGGAAAGCCTTCCTCCTCAAGAAGGCTGAAGCTGAAGAGAAGCAACGGCTTGTCGCCGAAAACCTATTTGCGCAGGAAGGAGAGTTGGCGCAGCGCAAGGTCAATCTTGACAGCCACGAGGAGGAGCTTGCCACGCGCGAGCAAGCAATTGGTGGGGCTCTCAACGAGGCAAAGGATGCCGCCGCAGCTGCCGAGGCCACCAAGAAGGAGCTGGAGACGAAGGCGGCGCAGCTGGAAGCCGATCTCAGGGCGAGCGGCGAGGAGCTTGCCGCGCTCAAGCGTGAGCGCGAGAAGGACATTGCCGCTCATGGTGAGTTGCAGGGTCTTCTCGCTGAGAGGAGCAACGAGCTCAGCACCGCCAAGGATTCCAATGCAGATCTCGAGTTGAAGCTGGCCACGTTGACTCAAACGCTGGACGGCACCAGGGAGCGAGAAGCGGGCTTGTCGGAGAAAATCAAGGCCGACGAGGCGCTGCTGGCGAATGCTGCTGCCGCCCAGGACACTTTCAGGGAGACCGTGGAGCATTGGACCGAGGGTCTTGTGGATGCTGCTGCGGCCATCGACAAGGAGCTGGCGCAGCTGGGGATGGAGGAATTCGGGTACTCCTCCGATGAGCACCTCCAACCCAGTGCCAAGCTCAGCTTGTTCTTCGAAGGCATGGCGACGGCCCTCTAGTGACTCCAGGAGAAGATCCCAAAGCAGCTGGCCGACGAGTTGCGCAAGATCTGTGCAGGGGCTCTTCAGAAGGTGCTGGTGAAGGTGGCCTTTCGCAATCCAGGCCTCAACCTCACCAACGTCCTCAGGTCCTTGCCGTCGGACGCCGATCTGGAAGCGCTCAAGGCCCTTGTCGCACCCATTGTGCACAAGGTGAGCGGGATCAAGAGGGTTGAGGGCGATCGCGTAGATTAGGCCGCCCATTTTCTCTTTTCCTTGTCGCTGCTGGTCATGTTACGAGACAAAACTGTTAGAGCTGCGACAAACTATCTTGTAATACGACTCTATTTTGGATAGCGATTTTCTATGTTATCTCCTTTACTTGATTCCTTCCTTTGTATGTTTTTGCCCTATGCTTTTAGGGAACTTGTCGGCGCAGGCACCTTAGCCGCGAGCGCTGAGTGCGGAACGTCAGCAGCCTGCTGGCGGTGCCGCTGCCGACAAGAAACCTTGTCGCAACTAGTCGCAGCTCACTTAAGTTGTTGAGCAGACTCAAAACAAAGTAAGGGAGCAACTAGCTACGAGTTGGTTCCTCCGTGCATAGGTTTTCCATACAAAGCAAGGTCGTTCGAGGAAGGTAACTTAAAACTTTTTTAACTAATTGCTCAAACTTTGGCAACTTAGCTTTTCTATCGTTTTCTTTCCGGTAAGGCGAACACTTCCTTGAACGACGCCTGGTCCACACCATTATCTCCTTTCCCCCCCGACAAACTTGTGCGTGAGGGAACTTCCTTCCTTTGAGAAAGAGAAAGCAGAGAAAATAATGATATGAAGCCTTATGGCTCGTTATTGCTTACCGGGGGTATGTGCTGCACAAAGTGTCAGATACACGTATGCAAAGAATTATAGAAAGCATGAAATTGACAAGATGTGCAGAGCACATGCGCTTTACTTATGCACGGGATCTGCGCCCGGCTTTGTACAAAGGATTACATGCAACATCGGCAAGACTTGTACAAAAGGTGGTTGCCAGAACAGGTTCCGGCAACCGTGCCTTACGGGTAAAACTTACGAAGATGCTCAATGTTCCAGGAGTTGCTCACCGGATTGCCATCTTCGGTCTCAAGGCGGACAGCGCCAGGCCTAGTGACTCGTTTCACCCGGTAAGGGCCTTCCCACTTCGGCGTCAACTTGTTGGAATTCTTGGCGGACTGAACGCGCCGAAGAACAAGGTCGCCTTCCTCGAGACTTCTGGCATTAACTTTGCGGCTATGGTAGCGGCGCAAAGCTTGCTGGTATCGAGCAGCTCGTACAGCAGCCTGAAGACGGTCCTCCTCAAGGAGCAGCGCGTCGTCTTGTCGCAGCTGCTCTTGCTCAAGCTCATCATAAGCGAGCACTCGAGGTGACCCGTATACGAGTTCTGTGGGGAGAACTGCCTCTGCTCCATAGACTAGAGCGAAAGGTGTCTGGCTAGTGGCTCGATTTGGCATCGTTCTGACCGACCAAAGAACCACCGGCAGCTCGTCAATCCAGTTCTTTCCGCACTTGCGCAGCCTGTCGAAAGTCCTGGTCTTGAGCCCGCGCAGCACTTCAGCATTTGCCCTCTCCGCTTGACCATTGCTTCTCGGATGAGCAACAGAAGCGAAGCAGACCTTGGCGCCAAGATCTTGGACGTACTGCATGAAGGTGTGACTCGTGAATTGTGTGTCATTGTCGGTAATGATCCTGTTAGGGATCCCGAAACGGCAAACAATCAACCTGGAGAACTTGACTGCTGACTGTGCTGTCACCTTCCTCACTGGTTCCACTTCCGGCCACTTTGTGAACTTGTCGATTGCAACATACAAGTACTCAAAGCCCCCGACAGCTCGAGGAAAGGGGCCGAGGATATCGAGCCCCCAGACTGAAAATGGCCAGGATAAAGGGATCGTCTGGAGAGCTTGAGCTAGCTGGTGTATCTGCTTGGAATGGAACTGACATGCTTCACACTTGGTTACTTGTGCAGTTGCATCCTGGAGGGCTGTCGGCCAAAAGAAACCTTGCCGGAACGCTTTGCCGGCAAGTGCTCTTGCGCCAATGTGGTGACCACATATGCCTCCATGTATCTCTGCCAACAGCTTTTGTCCATCTTCCCGGTGAATACACTTCAATTTCACACCGTTGAGTCTTCTTCTGTATAGTGTGATGTCGACAAACTGGTACATACTTGACTGTCGGGCTACTTTTTCCGCTTCTTCTTGCTCTTCGGGAAGTTCTCCTGTCTGAAGGAAACGGACAATCTGCTGTGCCCATGTTGGAGCTTGCGGCTCGACAACAAGGACTAAAGGCACATCTGCTGCTGTGGGAACATCCGCTTCTACGGCAAGAACCTGCGGCTCAGCCGGAGCTTGACGTTCCCCGGCAAGCTTGCCGGAGCAAAACTTGTCGGGAGCGTCTGCTTCAACGGAACAAACCCTAAGGCTCGCCGGAGCAGACTGCTCCTCAGCACACTTGGCGTCGATCTTGGGGACCTTCTTGGCGGCGGCTTCGGGGAGCTTTGCCGGAAAATAGTCGCCAAAAATCAACTTCCTCTTCTTGCTCTGTCCAGTTGACGGTGTTACAGATGGTTGAGTCAGCTTGAGCACAAAGATCCCTGGTTCCACAGGTAACTTAAGTGCGGCGCACTTTGACAAGCCATCAGCAATGTCATTCTGAGCTCTTGGAACATGTTCCATCTGTAGGCCGTCAAAGTGCTCTTCTAGCTTTCTCACTTCATCAACGTAAGCTTCCATCAACGGACTCTGATAATTCTTGTTCACTTGGCGGACGACAAGCTGTGAGTCACCCCTGACAATGAGCTTCTTAATCCCAAGGTCTGCCGCGATTCTGAGACCGGCAAGCAAGCCTTCATACTCTACGGTATTGTTTGTTGCTTGCTCCTTGGGAAAGTGCATCTGGACTACGTACTTGAGGTGCTCTCCGGTGGGTGCGACAAGCAGCACACCCGCACCGGCGCCTTGCAGCGAGAAGGCACCATCAAAATACATCAGCCACTCTTTGTTTGCTTCCTTGACGGGGATGCTCGTTTCTGGAATTTCTTCATCTGGTGTTGGCGTCCATTCTGCTATGAACTCCGCCAATGCCCTGCTTTGGATAGTTGAAGTGCTCTCAAACTTGAGGCCAAAGCTTGACAGTTCCAGTGCCCACTCGACAATCCTGCCTATTGCTTCTGGATTTTGCAGTATCCTCTTCAGTGGAAAATGAGTGACGACTGTGATCTCATGTGCTTGGAAGTAATGGCGCAGCTTTCTCGAGGCCATGAGAAGGCCGAAAAGCAATTTCTGCACACCAGAGTACCTTGACCTAGCCCCCTGCAAAAGGGAACTGACAAAGTAAACTGGGCGCTGCACCATCCTTTTCTGCATCTTCCCATGCGCCTGCGCAGATCCATCTTTGTCGGGACCAGAGCTTGCCGGTGAAGCCCCCTGCTTGTCGCTGGATGCATCTGCCGTGGTTGCTGGCTCATCATCCGCCTCCCTCTCCGCTACTAACGCAGCACTAACCACTTGATTGGTTGCCGCTATATATAGCAGCAACTTCTCTTGTGGTTTAGGTGCGACAAGTGTTGGAGTGGAGGACAGGTATCTCTTCAAGTCCTGCAGCGCAGCCTCCGCTTCCGGAGTCCATTTCATTGGACCTGCCATTTTCAATATTTTGAAAAATGGCAGGGCGCGCTCAGCAGACCTAGAGATAAACCTGCTGAGAGCAGCTATGCAACCGGCAAGTCTTCGTACATCCTTGACGCGCTTTGGTGCTTCAATCTGCTCGATGGCCTTGATCTTGTCGGGATTGGCTTCAATTCCCTGCTGAGACACGAAGAACCCGAGAAGCTTGCCGGAGGGGACTCCAAACACACACTTCTCGGGGTTAAGCTTGAGGTTGATCTTGCGCAGATTTGCAAAGGTTTCATCTAAATCTTGAATCAGAGTCGCCTTGTCCTTGCTCTTGACCACTATGTCATCCATGTAGGCTTCCACATTTCTGTGCATTTGCGGCTCAAAAGCATAATGGACTACCCTTGCAAATGTTAAACCAGCATTCTTTAAACCGAAAGGCATCCGTACGAAACAGTACGTGCCACACGGGGTGATGAATGCGGTCTTCTCCTCATCCTCTTCTGCCATGAAGATATGATGGTATCCTGAGTATGCATCAAGAAATGAAAGCAAGTCACATCCGGCCGTGGAGTCAACAATCTGGTCGATGCGCGGCAAGGGAAATGGGTCTTTGGGACAAGCTTTATTGACATCGGTAAAGTCGATACAAAGCCTCCATTTCCCATTGGCTTTGCGCACGACAACAGGATTGGCCAACCACGTAGGATGGAGCACTCCTCTGACAAGGCCTGTTGCTTCCAATTTCTTGATTTCTTCTGCGATGAATTCTTGGCGCTCCACTGCCTGTTTCCTGACTCTCTGCTTGACGGGCCGCGCGTGAGGACAGACGTCCAGGTGGTGCTCAATTAATTTCCTAGGAACACCGGGGATGTCAGACGGTTGCCACGCAAACACGTCGACGTTCGCCCGCAGGAAAGCAACAAGCGCGCTTTCCTATTTAGGGTCGAGAGTGGCACTGATGGTGAAGGTACCACCAGTGCCGTCCTCCTTGGCGGACACCTTCTTGGTCTCCGGTGGAGCTGCCATTGCCTTCTTACACTTGTCGGTGGAGCTCGATGGTGCGTCCTCGACGGTAGCGCAGCACTCCGAAGAGGTGCGCTTGCCGGAGTGGGCATCAGAACTCTTGCCGAACTTGGTCTTCTTTGCCCCGGGAGCTTCAGCGGCAAGTGACTTGCGATCTGTTGCGGCTGCCACTTCCCGGTAGATCCTGCCGGCGCAGATAAGGGCATCCTTCTTGTCGCAAGGGACAGAGATGACACTTATCGGGCCTGGCATCTTCAGCATGTTGTATGCATAGTGAGAGGCTGCCATGAACTTGGCGGGTGCTGGACGGCCGAGTATCCCATTGTAAGGCAATGGGAAGTCAGCGATGTCAAAAGTGACCCTCTCAGTTCTGAAGTTCAACTCGCTGCCACATGTCACCGGCAATGTGATCTTCCCCTTCGGCTTGCTCCTTCCCGGATTGATTCCTTGGAACGTGTCGATCTCTTCGAGCTCGCTATCAGGGATCTGGAGTTTCTGGAGTACCGCGGAGGAGATCAAGTTCAAGCCGGCCCCGTCGTCAACTAGCATCTTAGTGACCTTGAGGTTGCGGATAGTTGGTGAAACCAACATCGGCAAGCACCCGACCGCAGTTATGCGATCAGGGTGGTCCTCAATATCAAAGATGATAGGCGTGCTGGACCATTTCAGAGGCTTGCGTGACTCGACGGGTGGTTCCACCGCATTGACTTCCCGCATCCACTGCTTGAGCTGACGGTGGGAAGTATGCAGAGAAGCACCGCCGTCAACGCACAGGACCTCTGTGGCTTTCTGGAACTCCTGCTCATCGGTCTCGTCATCATCCATATCTTCATCGTCGTCGTCATCTTCATCCTTGTCGCGGCCGCGGGGAGGTCTGTCTCCTTGCCGCTGCTTGGCCTTGCCGCGGCGTCCCCCTCGGCCGGGACGCTTCTTGCTGGCTCCTCCAACACCTTCCTAGGCTTTCTCCTTGTCGCGCCGCTCGTATTCAGCCTTTTGCTGTTCCACAAGCTGCTCGACCTTCTTGCAACTCTGGAGGTCATGGCCCTTGGTGCGGTGGATCTCGCAATACTGCTTGTTGGTGCCGTCCTGCTTGTCGGCGACCGCCACAGCCTGGCAGTTGTTACTGCCGGAGCTACCATCTTTGGCTTTCTTGGCGCCACCTCCGTTGCCGGACTGCTCAACGACTAGCACATCTTTGCCTTTCTTCTTCCTGTTGTTCCGCCGCCGGTTTTTCTTTGCCGGGGCGGTCCCCTCACTATCTGATCCTGCTGCTCCTGTATTCTCTCCGGGGAGTTTCCTCCCCTCCTCAGTACGTGCACACTTGTCGGCCAGGGCATATAGCTCACTGACGTTTCTGATCTTGCAAATCGCCATCTCCTCCCGCATCCTGCGGTTCCGCACGTTCTGATGAAACGCGCTGATTACCGCGGCAGGGTGGACATCTGGGATGTTGTGCTGTACGCGGCTGAATCTTTGAATGTACTTGCGCAGGGGCTCTCCTTCCTTCTGGGCGAGCAGATGAAGGTCGCTTTCTTGGCCAGGAGGCTTGTGGCCGCGTGTAAAGGCGCCGACAAACTGATGGCATAGATCGGCCCAAGAGGATATGGAGTTGTCCGGCAAATGCATGAACCAGGATCTGACATTGGGCTTGAGCACCAGTGGGAAGTAGTTGGCAAGGATCTTGTCGTCCTGTCCCCCGGCAGCTTGCACCGCGATGGTGTAGATGCTGAGGAACTCTGACGGATGCGTCTTGCCGTCATACTTCTCTGGTACCTCTGGCTTGAAATTCTTCTTGTTGGGCCACTAGACTTGTCGCAGCTCACGAGTGAACGCGGGGCAACCTACCGCGTATGGCAAGTCGCCTGGTTCCCCTGGCGCATGCATGTCGACAGAGGGCCCAGCGCGCTGGTCAGATTGACGCCGCGCTTCTCTTCGGCGCTCGATGCGAGTACGAGCGTCTTCTTGCTGTCGTTCACGAAGAACTTGGCGTTGATCGCGACGAGCTCGTGGATCCGATGATGCGGTGAAGTCGCTGTCGAGGTGGACCCGGTGAGTCGGTGATCTTGGCCTTCGGGGTGGAGAGTGTACGGTGGTTGCACCCCCACCGGTTTCATCGCCATCGGTTCGCGCCTAGCGGTCCTGCCGCGGCAGCGACGTACTCGGCTGCCGTGGAGTATCGCCGTTGGCGAAGCCGATGAGACTCTAAATGGTGGCCCTCCATTGATCGGTCTTGTCCGTCGTTGGAGGGTAATCCAGGAGCAGTTGAGCTTGCGCCAAACCTTCTGCTGGAGTGGTGGGCGGTAGTGGCGAACGGTGCAAGGAGCGGGATGTGCTCAGACTTCTAACTATGTTAGAAGGAGCAGTATCCCGTCCAGGCGACCGTGTCTCGCTCGTGCCAGCATGTTGACGTGCATGCCGGTCTTGAGCACCCGGAGATCCACCAGCTCGATCTTGGTCCAACAAACGTATGGTACTGTGAATACCATGACGTTGTCGGTCCTGCGCCTCCTGAGATGGGTGCGGAACATGTACGGACGCCGAGGTCTACGCAGCCTTGTCCTTGGACCTGGCATCACCATGCGCTCCCTCGTCGGCGTCCGTTCTTCCGCCGGCGTCTACCCCACCACCCGCTTGCTCCGATGGCGGTGGGATCGACGCGGATGGAACAACTGCCTCCGAAGCTTTCTTCTTCGGTGGCATGTCGATGAAGAAGATGAAGATCTAGCTCGCGTGAACGCCGGATCAGGTTCACACAATCTCGACGCCCCCTACCTGGCGCGCCAAAGATGTCGGGGAAACTGATCCACGAACACCTATGGGACCGGCGGACCGAGCCCCTTTCGGTTCGGCGGGGGGCGGAGATCGCACGAAGAGCAGATCGAGGCGAAGCACACGAGCAGTTTACCCAGCTTCGGAGCTCTCCGGAGAGATAATACTCCTACTGCTGCTTGTCTGATTGTATTGAGTTCTTGCTCGGGAGCGCTGAGTGCTACAGTGAGTGTTTTCTGGCTTCGAACCTTCCGAACCCCCCTCTATGTTGCGCATGGGCCTCCTTTTATATGCTCAAGGGGTCACCGACAGGTGGCAACGTAGACAAGGGTAAAAATGGAAAAGGACTTGCGGTTGGTACAGCTACTTGTACAGTGTATCATACCTAACCCTGACGGCAGGGGACAAAGACATTAAATGCCCGTCTACGTCGCCCAAACAGTGCAAACAGGGACTGTCAGGGATGCCACCGCTCGCCACGATGGCAATCTTGTCAGCACCGCTTGCCACCGCGCACCGCTGGCTGCACAGCCTCTCGCCATGCGCGCCTGGAAAGGCCCCAGGGCGACACGTTGGTGGATGCGCTGGAGCGTAGGTACAGGGTGGTAGCGTGCCGCGGCAAGTGCCTTGCCGCGGTCGTTGTCTTGTCGCGTCCAGAGGCTTGTCGCTCCCCGGGCCTTGCCGGGACGCGTGGCGCGTCGCGGCAAACTCCTTGAGATGCCTTGGTGGGCCTTCCCGGCAAGCTCCTCTTGCCGGGGCCTTGTCTCTTTGGCTTGGATACTTTGTTCCTATGCCTTGGTTGGCCTTCCCGGCAAGCTCCTCTTGCCGGGGCCTTGTCTCCTTGGCTCCACAGGAACCGCGGAGGACCTTGGCGGTCACCCGGCAAGCCTTGCCGCGGGTGGCTGCAACTGCCCGTGCACAAGTTCGGGATACTAGGGTACCCCTATTCTAGTACACCGACAGGCATGAATGTTTAGATTCGAAAGATTCAAGACAAAAGTTTAATATTGACATAAAAATAAGATTACTTCAAGCATACTTACAAAGCAATCATGTATTCTCAAAATAACATGGCCAAAGAAAGCTATCCCTACAAAATCATATAGTCTGGTTATGCTCTATCTTCATTACACAAAGTATTTAATCATGCACAACCTCGATGACAGGCCAAGCAATTGTTTCATACTTTTGATGTTCTCAAACTTTCTCAATCTTCACACAATACATGAGCTTGAGCCATGGACATAGCACTATAGGTGGAATAGAATGGTGGTTGTCGAGAAGAAAAAAAGGAGAAGATAGACTCACATCAACTAGGCGTATCAACGGACTACGGAGATGCCCATCAATAGATATCAATGTGATTGAATAGGGATTGCCATGCAACGGATGCACTAGAGCTATAAATGTATGAAAGCTCGAAAAGAAACTAAGTGGGTGTGCATCCAACTTGCTTGCTCACGAAGACCTAGGGCACTTTGAGGAAGCCCGTCATTGGAATATACAAGCCAAGTTCTATAATGAAAAATTCCCACTAGTATATGAAAGTGTCAACATAGGAGACTCTCTATCATGAAGATCATGGTGCTACTTTGAAGCACAAGTGTGGTAAAAGGATAGTAGCATTGCCCCTTCTCTCTTTTTCTCTCCTTTTTTTATTTGGGCCTTTTCTCTTTTTATGGCCTCTTTTTTTTCTTTTTTTAATTTTTCGTCCGGAGTCTCATCCCGACTTGTCGGGGAATCATAGTCTCCATCATCCTTTTCTCACTAGGACAATGCTCTAATAATGAAGATCATCAGACTTTTATTTACTTACAACTCAAGAATTACAACTCAATACTTAGAACAAAATATGACTCTATGTGAATGCCTCCGGCGGTGTACCGGGATGTGCAATGATTCAAGAGTGACATGTATGAAAAATTATGAAAGGTGGCTTTGCCACAAATACGATGTCAACTACATGATCATGCAAGGCAATATGACAATAACGGAGCATGTCATAATAAACAGAACGGTGGAGAGTTGTGTGGCAATATATCTCAGAATGGCTATGGAAGGTATATGGTGGGTGTATGGTACCGGCAAAAGTTGTGCGGTACTAGAGAGGCTAGCAATGGTGGAAGGGTGAGAGTGCGTATAATCCATGGACTGAACATTAGTCATAAAGAACTCACATACTTATTTTAAAAATCTATTAGTTATTGAAATGAAGTACTACACGCATGCTCCTAGGGGGATAGATTGGTAGGAAAATACCATCGCTCGTACTCGACCGCCACTCATAAGGAAGACAATCAATAAATAAATCATGATCCAACTTCATCACATAACGGTTCAACATACGTGCATGCTACGGGAATCACAAACTTTAACACAAGTATCTCTCAATTCAAAACTACTATACTAGCATGACTCTAATATCACCATCTTCATATCTCAAAACAATCATAAACAATCAAACTTCTCATAGTATTCGATGCACTTTATATGAAAGTTTTTATTATACCCATCTCGGATGCCCATCATATTAGGACTAATTTTATAACCAAAGAAAATTACCATGCTGTTCTAGAAGAATCTCAAAATAATATAAGTGAAGCATGAGAGATCAACAATTTCTATAAAATAAAACCACCATCGTACTCTAAAAAGATATAAGTGAAGCACTAGAGCAATATTGTCTACCTCAAAAGATATAAGTGAAGCACATAGAGTATTCTAATAAATTCCGATTCATGCGTGTCTCTCCCAAAAGGTGTGTACAGCAAGGATGATTGTGGTAAACTAAAAATCAAAGACCCAAATCATACAAGACGCTCCAAGCAAAACACATATCATGTGGTGAATAAAAATATAGCATCAAGTAAAGTTACCGATAGACGAAGATGAAAGAGGGGATGCCTTCCGGGGCATCCCCAAGCTTAGGCTTTTGTTTGTCCTTGAATTTTACCTAGGGGTGCCTTGGGCACCCCCAAGCTTAGGCTCTTGCCACTCCTTATTCCAAAATCCATCAAATATTTACCCAAAACTTGAAAACTTCACAACACAAAACTTCAACAGGAAATCTCATGAGCTCCATTAGTATAAGAAAATAAATCACCACTTTAAGGTACTGTAATGAACTCATTATTTATTTATATTGGTGTTAAACCTACTGTATTCCAACTTCTCTATGTTTCATACCCCCCGATACTACTCATGGATTCATCAAAATAAGCAAACAACACACGAAAAATAGAATCTGTCAAAAACAGGACAGTCTGTAGCAATCTGTGACTTTAGAATACTTCTATAACTCCAAAAATTATGAAATAAATTGGTGGACGTGAGGAATTTTTCTATTAATATCCTTCAAAAATAATAAACCTAAAAGAACCCTTATGTAAAAAATGACAGCTATTCTCGTGAGCGCAAAAGTTTCTGTTTTTTTACAGCAAGATCGCAAAGACTTCACCCAAGTCTTCCCAAAGGTTCTACTTGGAACAAACACTAAGTAAAACATAAAACCACATCTAAACATAAGATAGATTAATTATTTATTACTAAATAGGAGCAAAAATCAAAGAACAAAAATAAAATTGGGTTGCCTCCCAACAAGCGCTATCTTTTAACGCCCCTAGCTAGGCATTGAGATTTCGGTGATGCTCACATGAAAGACAAGAATTGAAGCGCAAAGAGAGCATCATGAAACACATGACAAACACATATAAGTCTAACATACTTCCTATGCATATGCATCTTATAGGCAAACAAATTATCATAGCAAGCGAAAACTAGCATATGCAAGGAAGCAGAAAGAAACAATAGCAATCTCAACATAACAAGAGGTAATTTAGTAACATGAAAATTTCTACAACCATATTTTACTCTCTCATAATAATTACATGTGGGATCATAAGCAAATTCAACAAAATAGCTATCACATAAAATATTTTCAACATGATCCACATTCATGCGAAGTTGACACGCTTCCAAAATAGTGGGATTAACATTAACTAAGGCCATGACGTCTCCAAACCCACTTTTATCAAAAAAATTCATAAGATTGAACATTCTCCAAATATGTGGAATATAAATTTGACACTCTTCCAAACCCACTTTCAATAATATTTCAAACACTCTTATCAATCTCATATTCATCATGGGGTTTAAATAAACTTTCAAGATCATAAGACGAATCACCCCAATCATGATCATTGCAACAAGTAGAGGACATAGCAAAACTAGCATCCCCAAGCTTAGGGTTTTGCATATTATTAGCACAATAGACATCAATAGAATTTATAGTAAAATCATTGCAATCATGCTTTTTATTCAAAGATCTATCGTGAATCACTTCATGAAGCACTTCATCACAATTTTCAAATTCACGAATTTCAAGTAAAACCTCATAAAGATAATCTAGTGCACTCAAATCACTAGAAATTGGTTCATCATAATTGGCTCTCTTAAAAAGATTAGCAACTAGATGAGGATCCATAAAATTTTAGCAAGCGAAGATGCAAGCAAAAATAAGGCACATGGTAACACAAGATCAAACGGAAGGAGGGCGAAGAAAAGGCAAAGGTTTTCGAAAATCGTTTTAGAAGTGGGGGAGAGGAAAACGAGAGGCGAATGGCAAATAATGTAATGCAAGGGAGAAGATTTTATGATGGGTACTTGGTATGGCTTGACTTGGCATAGAACTCCCCGACAACGGCGCCATAAATCCTTCTTGCTACCTCTTGAGCTTGCGTTGGTTTTCCCTTGAAGAGGAAAGGGTGATGCAGCAAAGTAGCGTAAGTATTTCCCTCAATTTTGAGAACCAAGGTATCAATCCAGTAGGAGACGATGCACAAGTCACCGAATACCTGCACAAACAATCAAGAACTTGCAACCAACGCGATAAACGGGTTGTCAATACCTTGGTTCTCAAAATTGAGGGAAATACTTACACTACTTTGCTGCATCACCCTTTCCTCTTAAAGGGAAAACCAACGCAAGCTCAAGAGGTAGCAGTGCCATGTTGAAAGGGATCGAGAAGAGGTGTCTAGAGGGGGGGTGATTAGACACTATGTACCAAAAGTTGCAGTTTTTAATTTCCTTATGTTTAAGTGGAGTTTTGGCACAAGTTTAACAATCACAATACACATCAAGAAAGCATGCAAAGAGTATATGAGCAGCGGAATGTAAAGCATGCAACTTGCAAGAATGTAAAGGGATGGGATTGGAATGTGCAAACGCAATTTGGAGACACGGAGATTTTTGAGCCGTGGTTCCGATAGGTGGTGCTATCATACATCCACGTTGATGGAGACTTCAGCCCATGAAGGGTAACGGTTGCGCGAGTCCACTGAGGGCTCCACCCACGAAGGGTCCATGAAGAAGCAACCTTGTCTATCCCACCATGGCCGTCGCCCACAAAGGATTTGCCTCACTAGGGGTAGATCTTCATGAAGTAGGCGATCTCCTTGCCCGTACAAACTCCTTGGTTCAACTCCACAATCTTGTCGGAGGCTCCCAAGTGACACCTAGCCAATCTAGGAGACACCACTCTCCAAGAAGTAACAAATGGTGTGTTGATGATGAACTCCTTGCTCTTGTGCTCCAAATGATAGTCTCCCCAACACTCAACTCTCTCTCACAGGATTTGGATCTGGTGGAAAGAAGATTTGAGTGGAAAGCAACTTGGGGAAGGCTAGAGATCAAGATTCATATGGTAGGAATGGAATATCTTGGCCTCAACACATGAGTAGGTAGTTCTCTCTCAGAAATGGTAAGTTGGAAGTGTAGGTTACTTCTGATGGCTCTCTCCATGAATGAAGAGGAGGTGGAGGGGTATATATAGCCTCCACACAAAATCTAACCGTTACACACAATTTACCAATCTCGGTGGGACTGAATCAACAAACTCGGTCAGACCGATTTAGTAAACCTAGTGACCGTTAGTGATTTCGGTGGGACTGACATGCAACTCGGTAGGACCGATATGGTTAGGGTTAGGGCATAACATAATCTAGGTGAGACCGATTACACAAACTTGGTGAGACCAATTTTGGTAATTAGCTAACCAGAGAGTTGGTCAGGTAAACTCGTTGGGACCGATTCGCTCTTTTCGGTGAGACCGAAATGTTACGAAAGGAAAACAGAGAGTTTACATTGCAATCTCGGTGGGACCGATCGCTCACTTCGGTTAGACCGAAGCGTTACGAAGGGAAACAGAGAGATTACAATCCCATCTCGGTGAGACCGAGATCCCTATAGGTGAGACCGATTTGCCTAGGGTTTGTGGCAGTGGCTATGACATTTGAACTCGGTGGCGCCGGATCGAAAGAATCGGTGGGACCGATTTTGACTTTAGGTTTCGGTCATATGTGGATATGAGAAAGTAGTTGAGGGTCTTTGGAGCATATCACTAAGCACTTGAAGCAAGAGGCTCATTAAGCAACACCTCATCCCTCCTTGATAGTATTGGCTTTTCCTATAGACTCAATGTGATCTTGGATCACTGAAATATAAAATGTAGAGTCTTGAGCTTTTGAGCTTGAGCCAATCCTTTTGTCCTTAATATTTTGAGGTATCCACTTTCATCATCCATGCCATGCCATTCATTAAGCTTTCCTGAAATATTTGTCTTGGAATAGAATTAGCTCAATGAGCTATATGTTGATATGAATTACCAAAACCACCTAGGGATAGTTGCACTTTCAATCTCCCCCTTTTTGGTAATTGATGACAACATATAGATCAAAGCTTCTACAAATGATAATAAGATTGAAAAACATCGTCGCTTTGAGAAGTATGTGATAAGCAAGAGCTCCCCCTAAATTTGTGCATAGTTTAAGATTTGCTTTGGACTGCAAATGCACAAGGAATTAGGCTCATGGGTTACTCTTCCATGTCACATACATCTTGGTGCAGCGCTCAAAATAATAAAGATTGAATGCATGCACTCATCACCAAGAAAAGTGAATGATCATATAAGGATAAATAAGATAATATCATCTAACAAGCATAAGTGTAGCTTATGATCAAACACATGATCATCAATGTCTCACAGATAATAGCATGGTATCTCAAGCAAGCAAAAGCAAACAAAGTTCAACCAAGAAGACAAGAGAGAACAAAAGCAAACTCTCTCTCTCTCTTGAAGCCTATGATCTATACATTTTTCTTCCCTTTGGCAACAAGTTACCAAAAAGTTCCTAGAAAATGCATAGTACTATATCGTCTCTCAGGCTTGGTCTTCAGTTGGTGGTGTAGAGATGGCTCCTTGGACGAAGACTTCAGTTGATGTGGATGGAGCTGAAGGAGTTGGTGCTGGAGCTAGTTGCACTGGAGCTGGTTGCACTGGAGCTGTAGCTGGTGCAGATGAAATGGCTCTGGTGTCTGTCACTAGCTCTGCAGCTGATCTTTGAGCTCGAGGCACTCTCGCAAATGCATCAGTAGTTGTCCTGCCCTTCCTCTCCTGCATGTCAATCTGTAGCTTCTCCACAACTGACTGAATCTCAGTTACTTTGACATCTAAATCATAGAATTTTTGTTCCATGATTCTTTCCAGGCTCTCCTGGTTTTGAGTTAGGGTGGCCAACCCCTTCTCAATCCTAAGAGTTGATGCTATCAAGTAACCAAGTTGGTCCTGCTTGCTCTTCAAAAAGTATTCAGATGCCTCCTCTAGAGTTGGCATCTTGGCAGCCTTCTCTTTCTTTGCTTTCTCCTTCTTCTCTTGAGCTTGCACTGATGATGGGTCATCCTCATTCATGACAACTTGATTGTCCTCAAAATCTGGATAGAGAACAAAGTGTTCCTTATCCAACGGATATTTTCATGTGCCCATCTTTGAGTTGATCAGCTCCTGGATTTGTGGGGCATATCCACAACTTATCTTTTGGTCTGCTGCTGTCCTCTTGATAGTCTCAACTATGAGGCTCATGACCTTCAATCTCTGTGGCACATCAAAAATGTGAAGCATATTAATTGCATGCCCTCTGATCATGTTGTGGTCACCTGACTTGGGCAAAAGAGTGTGCCTAAGAATCCAGTTGATTGTTGGCAGCCCTGACAGAAGAAAGTGGACAGACCCAAACTTGAAAGTTTCAAGGGCCTTGTCTGGGATCTCCTTGTACATATGAGACATGGAATTCTGATCCTTCTTCTTCTTGGAGTAGACATCCAAGTCATCTTCCTTCTCCTCTGGGGCATTTATCAGATTGGCCCATTCCTCAATAGTTGATTGGTACCTTGTACCTTCAGACATCCAGACAATCCTGCCATCAGGATAGAAATGAGCTGTGGAGTAGAATTGCATAACTAGCTCATCATTCCAGTTTGTGAACTTCTGTCCAACAAACTCATCAACTCCACAAGCCTTAAAGCTGTCATATACTCCTAGGTAATGATCCTCATTGGACTTCATGTATTTCCAGTCCACCCACCTCATGTCACAGACAATGGGCTTCTTATCCAACAATACAGTTTCATAGAAGTCCTGTTGTTCCTTAATGTGGAACCTGTAATCTACAACAGTTCTTCTTTTGATTGTGTATGGATCAGACAATCTCCACTTCCTGAGCCATGCTTCCTCAGCTTCATATTTTCAGCCACTGGATGAGCATCGTTGTGGTTTGGAATCTTGAGTTTGAGCTTCCTTAGGACTTGTCCTTCATCATCTTCCTCAGCAGCAACTTCAGGCACTGGGGCCTTGTTCTTCTCAGCAGCTGGTAAACTCCTGGTATTCCTCTTAGGTGCAGATTTGGCCTTGGAGGCAGCTTTGGGTGCTTCTTTGGGCTTTGATGTTGCAGCCCCTGTCTTTATGGCATCACCTATCAGCTTCTGTGCCTTGGGTGCTGGGGCAGTAACCTCTTCTTCCTCCTCCTCTTCCATCATGGAAGGTTGTCCAACAACTCTGGCCATGGTCTTTCTGACCCTTTCCTTTCTCTTCTTTCCTTCTGCAGCTGGATCCTTGGGATCGGGTTTCTCTGGTTCTTGTGTTGATCCTCTGACCTTTAGCATATGTGTCCTCTTGGCAGGGACCTTCCTATTCAGTCCAGGCTTTGTGGTCTTAGCTGAGCCATACTCCTTTTTGAGAACTACTTTCTTGGATGTAGCCTCATCTTTAGCTGCCACATAGTCCTCATCTTCTGAGTCTGAGGTTCTCTTCCTTCTTGCTCTTGTGGCTGCTTTGGGCAAATTGCTAGGACTACTTCTGCTGCCATCATCTGAGGAACTGGAGGGACTAGTGCCCTCACTCATGTGAATCTTCTCTTCTTCCCTGTTCTGGCTGTCACTTTGGTCTGACATGAGGAGAACTCTGACTGTTGACCCTGTGAATAGTTATGGATGAGATGGAATGGATGAGCATCACAAAATGCAGAGATCTTTTGCAAAAGAATGATTCAAAAACTTAGTTTTAGTTTTCCACAGAAAGCATTTCGGATGAACCGATTTTCAAACTCGGTGATACCGAAGCAGTTTTGGAACCTAAACTAGTGATCTCGGTCAGACCGAGTCACGGTTCAGTGGCACCGAGACTGCTAGGGTTTCACTGAGTCCTAAAATCGGTCACACCGATTAGCAATTCTCGGTCAGACCGAGAGTTACTAGTGCAATGGCATTAGTCGAATCGGTGGGACCGAGTTTTTCAACTCAGTGGGTCCGAGATGGTTTTGGCGGAAACCTAACCCTAAATTTTCAAATCTCATCTATTCTACGGATTGTTTTGACTGGATAGATGTGTTTCAATCGTGTGAAGAATCATAATGTACACAATGTGCTGAGAATCAGACGAGGATAGCACTGTGATCGAGTTCATACCCTAATTCAGCGATGAACTCGCTACGGCGGCAACGGAGGGGATGAATTCTGTTGACGGCGGTGGAGACCAGCGACAGGAGGCGGCTGGCGACGAAGTCGACGATCCGAAGACCTAGCAGGCAAAGCGAGCTATGCACGGGCGAGAGGTTTGGATAAAGTTTTCCAAAATTTTGCCCGTGTGTATATATAGCCCGACACTATCGGTGTGACCGAGTTGAACAACTCGGTGTCACCAAGATGCATAACTGTTAACAGTTGCAGCAACTCGGTGAGACTGAAAAGTTCGAATCGGTTGCACCGAGATTGAAAACCTAGATCGACTTAGTGATCTCGGTATGACTGAAATGGAAGAATCGATCAGACCAAAACTCACAAAGAAGTTTTGGAAGTTTAAGTCTATGACGAATCGGGGACTCCAAGTGCTCCTCACACAGAGTGGTTCGAATCTGACTTGATCAAATTTTGTGATGTAGCATGAACAGAGTTTGAGACAAGAAAAGCATAGATAGCTAGAGAAGGTTCTTAGGCATTCTTGTCCATCCACTTGGCAAACAAAAAAGAAACCAATTAATCAAAGCAACAAGTGGATGTCCTCGAATGAGTTAAATATGCAACTAACATGCTCACACAATAAGATGGCAAATGAAATATGTGGCAAAGCATGCACAACCAATTCTAGCATCTATCAAACAATTGGCGATGACTAGGTCATCTATATATGAGTATATTGACTTAGGAGTCAAATGAGAACATTTGATCATAGGTCATACTCATCGTTTAAGCTCAAGTGGGGTTACCACTTTTACATAATGCATTTATGTGTTCACATCATTAGAGTTGCTTTGACTCAATTCTTAGAGTTAAGCTCCCCCTAGATGTGAGATCCCCCCTTAGAGGGATGAACTAACCTTGGGTTTTGTCGATGATGACTTCATGTAGGCGTTGAAGATGTGGATGCTTAATGTTGATGTAGATCATTTGGAGCAATCCTTTGGAGTGAGTTGCACTTTCAATACCTACATGGGTTAGTCCCACAAGAAAAAAACAAGAATATCCATAGACATAGAGTGATGCACACACAAGATGATGTCCATGAAAACATTAGGTTACCTTGTCCCTTGCCTTACCAACATGAGGGTTTGTGACTCCTTGAACTAGTGCAAGATATGGAAGTTGATTGCACTTGTTCTTGCCATAATGATATAAGTGAAGAATGTTGGCGGAGTCACCCTCAAGAACTCTCTAGCTCTTCTTCTTCGGGATCCACATCATCTTGATGGGAATCCTTGGAGTTGCAGTTGTACTTGATGAGTCTTGGGAACCCACTTGACCAAGGCCTTAGGTGCTTCTTCAAATGCATCAATCTCCTCTTGAAGCTTGTCCTTGCCTTTGTTCTTGTGGTCTTGTGGTGGAAGATCATCTTGTGCTTGTGTTCCCTTGAAGGAAGTAGGATCATAGTTCTCTTGTTCAGGAACAAACTTCGTCTTGGGGTATTGATCTTCTTCCCACTCAACTCCATTGGCATTGAACTTTCGTTCAAAATCAACACCTTGATTCTTCCAGTGCCTTCCTTGCTTGCGTACAATTTCCTCGAATTGCTTACTCCCGGCAAGGCTTTTGTAAACAACTTTCTCTATAATTCCCTTCAATAAGCTATTTTCTTGCTCAAGTGTAACTTGGATAAGAGAATCATTAGTGGAATCAAGAGAACTACTAGAAGCAACAATATTGGATTTAGCATTATTATTGTTACTACTAGAGGAAGAATCCTTCTTGTTCTTGTTACTAGACTTGACTTGAGGCATGTAAGTAGATAAGAGTAAACGCTTGGCAATGTAATAAGAACTTTTGTTGCGAAGATCATCATTGATTGCCTTTAAGAACTCATGCTCTTGCTCAAGATTGAGCTTTTCAAAGTGTAACTTCTCATGAGTCCTCAAAAGTTCTCGATGATTCCCTAAGATAGTTTCATGAGCTAACTTAAGAGTGTTTAGTTCTTTAGTTAAAAACTCAATCTTCTCCTTATCATTGTCATTCGTTTTATCTTGTTTAGCATGATTAATTGACGTTTCATCATAGTTTTCATCACTAGAATTGTCAATAAGTAAATCATCAACACCTAACAAGTCATCTTCATCACTATTGAAATCAACATACTCGGGATGAGTTACCTTGGGGCCTTTAGCCATGAAGCATCTTCCAATTCCTTCATTTGGTGAATCAAATATGTCGTAGGAGTTGGTCGACACAAGTGCTAGACCGGCAACACCTTCATCTTGAGTATGTTCGGAGTCGGGGTGATAGCTTCTCTCGGAGTGATGTTCAGAGTCGGAACCAGATACCCATTCACCAACATGAGCTTGATGTCTTCGTTTTGTGTAGCTCTTTTATGACTTGTCCTTCCTTTCAAAATCCTTGCTTCTCCGGGATGTTCTTCATTCATAACGATCATCTCTACTCCTCTCTCTTGGTGGTGATTCTTCTCTTCTACTTCTTCTCTTGGGAGAATCTTCTCTTCTCTTGTAGGGTGCCGTACACTCATTGGAATAGTGTCCGGGTCTCCCACAATTGTAGCAATTGCGCTCTCGACTGGAAGATCTTTTTTCATTGTAGGACTTTGACTTAGAGCTTCTTTCTTTGCTTCTACTCTTCTAGAATTTGTTGAAATTCTTCACCATTAAGCTCAATTCTTCATTGAAGGTTTGTTTATCACTTGATGATGTAGGAGCTTCACATGAGGCTTTGTAAGCACCACTTGACTTGTTGTGAAGTTCCTCTTTATCCTTGAGTGACATATCATGAGCAACGATTCTACCAATGACTTCTGTTGGCTTGAGATTCTTGTAATTGGGCATCATTTGAATCAATGTGCACACGGTATCATACTTTCCATCCAATGCTCTTAGGATCTTCTTGACGATGAATCTGTCGGTCATCTCTTCACTTCCTAAGCCAGCAATCTCATTTGTGATAAGAGCAAGCCTAGAGTACATTTCAGCGACACCTTCACCATCCTTCATTTTGAACTTGTCAAGCTGACTCTGGAGCACATCCAACTTGGATTCCTTCACGGAGTCGGTACCTTCATGCATATCAATCAAAGTATCCCAAATTTCCTTTGCATTCTCAAGACAGCTGATTTTGTTGAATTCTTCAGGACATAATCCGTTGAAGAGGATATCACAAGCTTGAGCGTTGTATCGCAGCATCTTCAATTCATCCGCGCTAGCTTCACGGTTTGGTTCCCTCCCATCAAAGAATTCACCTTGCAAGCCAATACACACAATAGCCCAAACAGCGGGGTTATGTCCGAGAATATGCATTTTCATCTTATGCTTCCAACTAGCAAAATTAGTTCCATCAAAGTAAGGACCTCTACGGTGATAATTTCCCTCGCTAGACGCCATACTCTCCTAGGTTGTGAAACCAAGGCTATGACCACCAAAAGCTATGGAAATCAAAGAAAATGGAGACCAAGGCTCTGATACAATTTGTAGGACCTTGAAGTATGCCTAGAGGGGGGTGATTAGACTACTTGACCAATTAAAAACTTAACCTTTCCCAATTTTAGACTTTGGCAGATTTTAGCTATCTTTGCACAAGTCAAGCAATCTTCACACAATTCAAGCAAGCATGCAAAGAGTATATGAGCAGCGGAAATTAAAGCATGCAACTTGCAAGAATGTAAAGGGAAGGGTTTGGATATTTCAAACGCAATTGGATACACGGATGTTTTTGTCGTGGTTCTAATAGGTGGTGCTATCGTACATCCACGTTGATGGAGACTTCAACCCACGAAGGGTAACGGTTGCGCGAGTCCATGGAGGGCTCCACCCAAGAAGGGTCCACGAAGAAGCAACCTTGTCTATCCCACCATGGCCGTCGCCCACAAAGGACTTGCCTCACTAGCGGTAGATCTTCATGAAGAAGGCGATCATCTTGCCCTTACAAACTCCTTGGTTCAACTCCACAATCTTGTCGGAGGCTCCCAAGTGACACCTAGCCAATCTAGGAGACACAACTCTCCAAGAAGTAACAAATGGTGCGTTGATGATGAACTCCTTGCTCTTGTGCTACAAATGATAGTCTCCCCAACACTCAACTCTCTCTCATAGGATTTGGATCTGGTGGAAAGAAGATTTGAGTGGAAAGCAACTTGGGGAAGGCTGGAGATCAAGATTCATATGGTAGGAATGGAATATCTTGGTCTCAACACATGAGTAGGTAGTTCTCTCTCAGAAATGGTAAGTTGGAAGTGTAGGTTTGTTCTGATGGCTCTCTCCACGAATGAAGAGGAGGTGGAGGGTATATATAGCCTCCACACAAAATCTAACCGTTACACACAATTTACCAATCTCGGTGAGACCGAATCAACAAAGTCGGTCGGACCGATTCAGTAAACCTAGTGACAGTTAGTGATTTCGGTGGGACCGACATGCAACTCGGTAGGACCAATATGGTTAGGGTTAGGGCATAACGTAATCTCGGTGAGACCGATTACACAAACTCGGTGAGACCGAATTTGGTAATTAGCTAACCAGAGAGTTGGTCAGGTAAACTCGGTGGGACCGATTCGCTCTTTTCGGCGAACCGAAATGTTACAAAAGGAAAACAGAGAGTTTACATTGCAATCTCGGTGGGACCGATCGCTCACTTCGGTTAGACCGAAGCGTTACGAAGGGAAACAGACAGATTACAATCCCATCTCGGTGAGACCGAGATCCCTATCATTGAGACCGATTTGCCTAGGGTTTGTGGCAGTGGCTATGACATTTGAACTCGATGGCGCCGCATAGAAAGAATCGGTGGGACCGATTTTTACTTTAGGTTTAGGTCATATGTGGATATGAGAAAGTAGTTGAGGGTTTTTGGAGCATATCACTAAGTACTTGAAGCAAGAGGCTCATTAAGCAACACCTCATCCCTCCTTGATAGTATTGGCTTTTCCTATAGACTCAATGTGATCTTGGATCACTCAAATATAAAATGTAGAGTCTCGAGCTTTTGAGCTTGAGCCAATCCTTTTGTCCTTAATATTTTGAGGGATCCACTTTCATCATCCATGCCATGCCATTCATTGAGCTTTCCTGAAATATTTGTCTTGGAATAGAATTAGCTCAATGAGCTATATGTTGATATGAATTACCAAAACCACCTAGGATAGTTGCACTTTCAATCTCCCCCTTTTTGGTAATTGATGAAAACATATAGATCAAAGCTTCGACAAATGATAATAAGATTGAAAAACATCGTCGCTTTGAGAAGTATGTGATAAGCAAGAGCTCCCCCTAAATTTGTGCATAGTTTAAGATTTGCTTTGGACTGCAAATGCACAAGGAATTAGGCTCATGGGTTACTCTTCCATGTCACATACATCTTGGTGCAGCGCTCAAAATAATAAAGATTGAATGCATGCACTCATCACCAAGCAAAGTGAATGATCATATAAGGATAAATAAGATAATATCATCTAATAAGCATAAGTGTAGCTTATGATCAAACACATGATCATCAATGTCTCACAGATAATAGCATGGTATCTCAAGCAACCAAAAGCAAACAAAGTTCAACCAAGAAGACAAGAGAGAACAAAAGCAAACTCTCTCTCTCTCTTGAAGCCTATGATCTATACATTTTTCTTCCCTTTGGCAACAAGTTACCAAAAAGTTCCTAGAGAATGCATAGTACTATATCGTCTCTCAGGCTTGGTCTTCAGTTGGTGGTGTAGAGATGGCTCCTTGGACGAAGAATTCAGTTGATGTGGATGGAGCTGAAGGAGTTGGTGCTGGAGCTAGTTGCACTGGAGTTGTAGCTGGTGCAGATGAAGTGGCTCTGGTGTCTGTCACTGGCTCTGCAGCTGATCTTTGAGCTCAAGGCACTCTGGAAAATGCATCAGTAGTTATCCTGCCCTTCCTCTCCTGCATGTCATCTTGTAGCTGCTCCACAACTGACTGAATCTCAGTTACTTTGACATCTAAATCATAGAATTTTTGTTCCATGATTCTTTCCAGGCTCTCCTGGTTTTGAGTTAGGGTGGCCAACCCCTTCTCAATCCTAAGAGTTGATGCTATCAAGTAACCAAGTTGGTCCTGCTTGCTCTTCAAAAAGTATTCAGATGCCTCCTCTAGAGTTGGCATCTTGGCAGCCTTCTCTTTCTTTGCTTTCTCCTTCTTCTCTTGAGCTTGCACTGATGATGGGTCATCCTCATTCATGACAACTTGATTGTCCTCAAAATCTGGATAGAAAACAAAGTGTTCCTTATCCAACGGATATTTTCATGTGCCCATCTTTGAGTTGATCAGCTCCTGGATTTGTGGGGCATATCCACAACTTATCTTTTGGTCTACTGCTGTCCTCTTGATAGTCTCAACTATGAGGCTCATGACCTTCAATCTCTGTGGCACATCAAAAATGTGAAGCATATTAATTGCATGCCCTCTGATCATGTTGTGGTCACCTGACTTGGGCAAAAGAGAGTGCCTAAGAATCCAGTTGATTGTTGGCAGCCCTGACAGAAGAAAGTGGACAGACCCAAACTTGAAAGTTTCAAGGGCCTTGTCTGGGATCTCCTTGTACATATGAGACATGGAATTGTGATCCTTCTTCTTCTTGGAGTAGACATCCAAGTCATCTTCCTTCTCCTCTGGGGCATTTATCAAATTGGCCCATTCCACAATAGTTGATTGGTACCTTGTACCTTCAGACATCCAGACAATCCTGCCATCAGGATAGAAATGAGCTGTGGAGTAGAATTGCATAACTAGCTCATCGTTCCAGTTTGTGAACTTTTGTCCAACAAACTCATCAACTCCACAAGCCTTAAAGCTGTCATACACTCCTGGGTAATGATCCTCATTGGCCTTCATGTATTTCCAGTCCACCCACCTCATGTCACAGACTATGGGCTTCTTATCCAACAATACAGTTTCATAGAAGTCCTGATGTTCCTTAATGTGGAACCTGTAATCTATAGCAGTTCTTCTTCTGATTGCGTATGGATCAGACAATCTCCACTGCCTGAGCCATGCATCCTTTCTCAGCTTCATATTTTCAGCCACTGGATGAGCATCGTTGTGGTCTGGAATCTTGAGTTTGAGCTTCCTTAGGACTTGTCCTTCATCATCTTCCTCAGCAGCAACTTCAGGCACTGGGGCCTTGTTCTTCTCAGCAGCTGGTATACTCCTGGTATTCCTCTTAGGTGCAGATTTGGCCTTGGAGGCAGCTTTGGGTGCTTCTTTGGGCTTTGATGTTGCAGCCCCTGTCTTTATGGCATCACCTATCAGCTTCTGTGCCTTGGGTGCTGGTGAAGTAACCTCTTCTTCCTCCTCCTCTTCCATCATGGAAGGTTGTCCAACAACTCTGGACATGGTCTTTCTGACCCTTTCCTTTCTCTTCTTTCCTTCTACAGCTGGCTCCTTGGGATCAGGTTTCTCTAGTTCTTGTGTTGATCCTCTGACCTTCAGCATAGGTGTCCTCTTGGCAGGGACCTTCCTATTCAGTCCAGGCTTTGTGGTCTTAGCTGAGCCATACTCCTTTTTGAGAACTACTTTCTTGGAAGTAGCCTCATCTTTAGATGCCACATAGTCCTCATCTTCTGAGTCTGAGGTTCTCTTCCTTCTTGCTCTTGTGGCTGCTGGGCAAATTTCTAGGAGTACTTCTGTTGCCATCATCTGAGGAACTGGAGGGACTAGTGCCCTCACTCATGTGAATCTGTTCTTCTTCCCTGTTTTTGTTGTCACTTTGGTCTGACATGATGAGAACTCTGACTGCTGACCCTGTGAATAGTTATGGATGAGATGGAATGGATGAGCATCACAAAATGCAGAGATTTTTTGCAAAAGAATGATTCAAAACTTAGTTTTAGTTTTCCACAGAAAGCATTTCGGATCAACCGATTTTCAAACTCGGTGATACCGAAGCAGTTTTGGAACCTAAACTAGTGATCTCGGTCAGACCGGGTCACAGTTCGGTGGCATCGAGACTGCTAGGGTTTCACTGAGTCCTAAAATCGGTCACACCGATTAGCAATTCTCGGTCAGACCGAGAGGTACTAGTGCAATGGCATTAGCCGAATCGGTGGGACCGAGTTTTTCAACTCGGTGGGTCCGAGATGGTTTCGGCGGAAACCTAACCCTAAATTTTCAAATCGCATCTATTCTACAGATTGTATTGACTGGATAGATGTGTTTCAATCGTGGCAAGAATCATAATGTACACAATGTGCTGAGAATCAGACGAGGATAGCATTGTGATCGAGTTCATACCCTAATTCGGCGATGAACTCGCTACGGCGGCAACTGCGGGGATGAATTCTGTTGACGGCGGCGGAGACCAGCGACAGGAGGCGGCTGGCGATGAAGTCGACGATCCGGAGACCTAGAAGGCAGAGTGAGCTATGCGCGGGCGAGAGGTTTGGAGAAAGTTTTCCAAAATTTTGTCGTGTGTATATATAGCCCGACACTGTCGGTGTGACCGAGTTGAACAACTCGGTGGCACCGAGATGCATAACTGTTAACAGTTACAGCAACTCGGTGAGACCGAAAAGTTCGAATCGGTTGCACCGAGATTGAAAACCTAGATCGACTTAGTGATCTCAGTATGACCGAAATGGAAGAATCGGTCAGACCAAAACTCACAAAGAAGTTTTGGAAGTTTAAGTCTATGACGAATCGGGGACTCCAAGTGCTCCTCACACAGAGTGGTTCGAATCTGACTTGATCAAATTTTGTGATGTAGCATGAACAGAGTTTGACTTGAGCAAACAGAAGAACCCACAAGAGTACCAAGATTGGGATGACATGTAGAGAGTAAGTACTGAGTACTCCATTGATATAGACATGTCCCCAAAGGTAAAGATGTGCAAAGAATTCAAGGATTTCCTTCCCTTAGATTTCTTGCTCCCCCTAAATCTAACATGGGATACTGGGAGAAGACAGGGAACAAAAAATCAGAGCTAAATAACACAAGGCATAGCTAATGTAAGCAAATATGAACATGTCTTTTCCCCTCTTAAAGACATGTGACTTCTCTCCTCTTGAACACCAAGCATATGGGATCCTTGAAAATTACTCTCTCTTCTTGAGTATTTTCTCCCCCTAGAGATATGATAAAGTTTTGATGTGATCTCTCTCTATTGATATGATAAAGGTTTGATGTAATCTCTCTCTCCCCCTTCGACATCAATTTACAAGAAGGATCTTCTGGATTTGTTGTCACAAATGGGTTTGATCCTTGAGTCACGGATCAAAGCAGCAAGAAAATTGTGATGCTGGTAGAGGACAAGATTCATTGAGTGGAGCTGGATCAAAAGAACACAGGAATAAGTGGCAAGCTATTTTTCCTGTTATGAAATTGGTGGCACCGAGTTGTATACTTCGGCTGCGCCAAAGGGTTTCGGTCGGACCAAAAATAACAAGCCGGTGTGACCGAGTTCATCACAGAGAGAACACTTGTCACCTCAGCTCACTAGACAAGTAAGATCTCACAAAGATTTGCAAGGAATTGGATGCAAGGAAATGCAGAACAGAAAGAAAAGAAAAGAAATCTAGATGAAGTTTTTTTTTGAAACAGATATGCATGAGACAAATGCAAGAGCACTGAAAAGAACACGAGAGAACTTCATCTAGAAATGGTCGATGACAAAGTCACCTATGTTAGAGTATATTAACATAGGAGTCAAGTGAGATCACTTGATCATAGGTCATACTCATCGTTTAAGCTCAAAATGGGGTTACCATTTTTAGTTTAAGTATTTTGATGTATTCACATCTTGTTGAGTTGCTTTGACTCATGTCTTGGAGTAAAGCTTCTCTAAGATGGAATAACATACCTTGAGTGGTGGTATTGATCGTGATCATGTAGTTGAACTTGTGTGGATTGCTCGAGGTTGATGTAGCTCATCAAGAGTTGGGAGCACCACTTGGACTGTGAGTTCATCTACCTACATGAGTTAGTTTTGCAAGGAAGAGCACTTGTGTATCCCAAAATGACAATCATAGAGTTCAAAATAGAGTTTGTCAAAGGATATGTTGAAGGGTTTCGTGCTTCCTTGTCTTCATCCACCATTGTGTAGAGACTTGGCGATGTAGAGATTGCTCAAGATGTGAGTGTGTTGAAATCTCATAGATTTTGATTCATCCAAGTACCTATAAGGGTTAGATGACATGCAAGGTGCAAATATATCCAAGATATGAGATTATCATCATAAGAGAAATATCAAGGATTAGTCATAGGCTCAAGCCTTGCATGTATCCGAACGAAGTTCCTACTCCAAGTTTGAAGCAACAATGATGTTCAATTCACCTCTTAACCTGCAAAACACTTTCTCATCAAGTGGTTTAGTGAATATATCCTCTAATTGTTTCTCGGTGCGAACATGCTTAAGGTCAATGTCCCCTTTGGCAACATGATCTCGAATGAAATGATGTCGAACTTCAATATGCTTAGTTCGAGAATGTTGCACAGGATTGTGAGCAATCTTGATAGCACTTTCATTGTCACAAAGTAATAGAACATGTTTCATATAGATCCCATAATCTTTAAGAGTTTGGGTCATCCAAAGCAATTGAGCACAACATGAACCAGCGGCAATGTATTCTGCTTCGACGGTGGATAAGGATACCGAGTTTTGTTTCTTGGAAGACCAAGACACAAGTGATCTACCAAGAAATTGACACGTACCCGAAGTAGACTTCCTATCAACCTTGTCACCGACATAGTCCGAGTCGAAGTAGCCAACAAGGTCGAAAGAGGCCCTCTTTGGATGCCAAATGCCAAAGTTTGGTGTATGAATTAAGTATCTCACTATCCTTTTCACAGCCTTAAGATGACATTCCTTAAGAGCAGCTTGATATCATGCACACATGCACACGCTTAGCATAATATCGGGACGTGAAGCACATAGGTATAACAATGAACCGATCATAGAGCAATAAACCTTTTGATCAACTGGTTCACCATCTTTGGTCAAATCAAGATGTCCACTAGTAGGCATGGGAGTAGACATACCTTTGCATTCTTGCATATTGAACTTCTTGAATAAGTCCTTGGTGTACTTCGTTTGAGAGACAAAGGTACCTTCCTTAGTTTGCTTGATTTGCAAACCAAGAAATAACTTGAGTTCACTCATCATAGACATCTCAAACTTCTCAGACATTAGCTTTCCAAACTTTTCACTAAAATGAGGGTTAGTTGATCCAAATATAATATCATCGACATAAATTTGGCATACAAATAATTCTCCATTAACCCTTTTAGTAAAAAGAGTAGAATCAATCTTTCCAATCTCAAAGCCTTTTTTAATAAGGAACTTGGTTAAGCATTTATACCAAGCTCTAGGAGCTTGTTTAAGACCATAAAGAGCTTTGCGAAGTTTGTAAACATGATTTGGTTTCTTAAGATGGATAAAGCCGGGAGGTTGCTTAACATAAACTTCCTCCTCTATTTCACCATTTAGAAAAGCACTTTTGATGTCTATTTGGTACAAGGTGATATCATGGTGATTAGCATAGGCAAGTAAGATGCGAATGGACTCAAGTCTAGCAACGGGGGCATATGTCTCACCATAGTCCATACCTTCGACTTGAGTGTATCCTTGGGCGACGAGACGTGCTTTGTTGCGAATTACTTGTCCATCTTCATCTTGCTTGTTGCGAAACACCAATTTGGTTCCGATGATGTTGTGGTTGTTGTCAGGCTTCTCAACCAAAGTCCAAACTTGGTTTCTCTCAAAGTTGTGTAGCTCTTCATGCATGGCGTCTATCCAATCTGGATCTTCTAATGCTTCTTCAACCTTCATAGGTTCAATGCTAGAGATGAATGAATAATGTTCACAAAAGTTATCTAAACGAGTTTTAGAGCGAGTGATTGTCCCGGTTTCGATATCATTGTAGATTTGCTCGATGGGATGGTCTCTGGCGACTCTTGCTTGAAGTCGTGAAATCCTTTGCTTAGATCTTGGTGGAACATCTTCTTCATCTTGTTCTTCTTCTTGTCCTTCTTCATTGTTGTTGACATTGTCGTTCTGTTGTTGTAAGGGCATATTTATCCCCAAGATGTTTTGGTGATTGATGACAATGCTTTTGCGGACTAATCGTGTGCGTTGAGTTCTTTCAGAGATTCATCCTTTGGCACGAGACGATTACTTCCCCTCGGTGTTTTATTCAAGATGGTGTAGCTCCTTTCGTTTCTCTGCTGGAGGTCTAGTTTTGTAGGAGTCACCGTACTATCAAGAGGGGATCCGCTTTGGTAAGGCTAGGGTGGAATCAACACGTACACATCCTTATCACACCCACTGCTTCTTTCCGCTTCATTGGAGCTATCTTTCCTTAATCTGTGCCTGCCTGTCCTGTCCTAGCGGTAGTAACGCGGTCTTCAGCGGTAGTACCGTCGAAGCTCATCAAGCGGTAGTACCGCTCCCCGAGCGGTAGTACCGCTTGTGACCTTCGGTCGTAGTACCGCAGTGGTTCCGGGCTACTACCGCCTCGATTCTCGACTGCTGTTTTTCCTGTCGGGTTTTACGGTACTAGTAGCGGCAGTAGGGGCGGTAGTACCGCTCCAAGCGGTAGTACTGCCTATACTTCCGTGGTAGTACCGCTCTGGGGCCAGGACCCTGCATCCCTCGTCAGAGTGGCAGTACCGCTGGGAGGGAGTGGTAGTACCGCTTATCAGCGGTAGTACCGCCCTGCCCAAGCGGTAGTACCGCTCTGTGCGTGGCTGGTTGGTGGGTAATGGTTGGATTGTTTCCCCCACTATATAAAGGTGTCTTCTTCCCCAAAGTTGACTATCTCTTCCCCCAAAAGCTCCATTGTTGCTCCAAGCTCCATTTTCGCCCGATCTCTCTCCCTAGCCAATCAAACTTGTTGATTTGCTCGGCATTGGTTGAGAAGGCCCCGATCTACACTTCCACCAAGAGAAATTTGATTCCCCCCACTTATCCCTAGCAGATCTTGTTACTCTTGGGTGTTGAGCACCCTAGACGGTTGAGGTCACCTCGAAGCCATACTCCATTGTGGTGAAGCTTCGTGGTGTTGTTGGGAGCCTCCAAGTGTTGTGGAGATAGCCCCAATCTTGTTTGTAAAGGTTCGGTCGCCGCCTTCAAGGGCACCAATAGTGGAATCACGGCATCTCGCATTGTGTGAGGGTGTGAGGAGATTACGGTGGCTCTAGTGGCTTCTTGGGGAGCATTGTGCCTCCACACCGCTCTAACGGAGACGTACTTCCCTTTAAAAGGAAGGAACTTTGGTAACACATCCTCGTCTCCACCGGCTCCACTCTTGGTTATTTCGTGCCTTTACTTTTGCAAGCTTACTTGTGTTGTATCTATTGCTTGCTTATGTGCTAGTTGTCTTTGCATCATATAGGTTGTCCACGTAGTTGCACATCTAGACAACCTATTTCGTTGCAAGGTTTAAATTGTTAAAGAAAAGCTTAAAAATTGTTAGTTGCCTATTCACCCCCCCCCCTCTAGTCAACCATATCGATCCTTTCAATTGGTATCAGAGCCTCGTCTCTTTATTAAGGACTTTTCCGTCCGAAGAGTATGGTTGACACCAACGACGGTGCGGAGGAGCACTCTGGTGTGAATCCTATCTCGTCTTCGGCCGAAGGGGGAACCTCGGTCTCATGTGAGGAATTCAATGTGGCTTTAGACACATTTAAAACCTCCATGACGGCCGAGGTTAAAAGCATGTTTTCTGAATTCCTAGAAGGACTTAAACTATCTACCTCGCCGATGAAAGTGGGTGATCCCACTAACAAGGTGATGGATGCCACCTCCAACAAGGGGGAAGCTAATAGTGAAAAGGTCCTTCTACTAGTGGTAGAAATGGCTCCGGCATCTTTTCCCATGTGGAACCTCCTACTTATGGTGGACCGATTCCCACTACACATTTATATCATGCCGGTCCTCCTCCTAAGATTGTGAAAAATGAGGATTTTGATGCTTGGGTTTATCGTTTCAAGCGTCATTTAAAGCATGTGAATACTAATTTTTGGAGAATTATAGAAGAAGGTTTCTATCCACATGACCCAAGAAACTTCACCCCTCGAGAAGCCGTGGATAATCAATTCAATGAAAGTGCTCTCTTCATCATCCAAGATGCAATCCTTCCCGAAGATCTCCCTCATCTTCGTCCTCATGCCATGGCTAAAGACGTGTGGAAATGTGTTGTGTCTCTCTATCGAGGAAGTGCTAGTATTCAACGCTACAACTATGAAGTGGTGCAAGATGAAGCCGATGAGTTTGCAATGAAAGAAGATGAAGAACCTCGTGAGCTCTTTTGAAGAGTGACCAAACTCGCGATCGCTCTCCGAGATCATGGGAGCAAGGACACGGATGACAATTGGATCAAGCGCAAGTTCCTCAAGGCCATGATGCCCTACAACAAGGCCATGTCCTCCGTCATTCGTCAAAGACCGGACTTCCACTCCATGACCTCAGGTGAAGTGTTGGATGAGTTCGTTGCAATGAGCATCTTGGACAAGACCACCGACAATGCGGTGCTCCGTTCTCAAAGGGCAAAGAAGCCCAATCTTTCCTTGAAGGCCAAGGTTAGTGTGGAAGAAGAAGAAGAAGAGGAAGATGAGGAGAGCAACCCCGAAGACACGAAGTATGATTATCATGAGCACATAGCTCTTGCCTCAAGACAATTTTGGAGTAAGAAGAATACAAGACCCAACTTCAACAAGAAAAACTCAAGTGGCCTCAAGGGTAAGCAATGAGTTAGAACTTGTTTCAACTGTCGCAATGTGAGCCATTTCATTGCGGATTGTCCTTACGAGAAGCGGGAAGACAATGGTGGCAAGTTCATCCGAAAAGATAAAGCCAAGTCCTTCCCCAACAAGAACAACTTCACCAAGAAGACTCCTACTCGCGGGTTGGTGGTTCAAGAAGAATACCGTGAGGATGACGATGATGATGAAGATAGTGAAGCAATGGCCATGGCATCCATTGCCATTGTCATAACTCCACGGGTGTCTCTCTTCGATTCTCCTAACGACAACATCACCGCCAAGTGCCTCATGGCTAAGGCCACCAACAAGGTAACCCCCAACATCAAAACCACCATTATTCCTAATCCTTCTTCAACGGATGGCTTTGATGATTGTAAAGGGTCTAATGAGGAGGTAAATTAATTTGAGTCCTTCATGAGTAAGCTCAAGGGCAAATCCAAGAAGAACTTCGTTGCTCTCTTGGAACAACTTGGTGAAGCCAATGACATGATCGAGGCTCATGAAGAAACCATCTCTAAGATGGAAGGTCATAGTCGTGACTATGCCGATGAGATATCGGATCTCTCTAATGCTCTTGAGGAAGGGCGTGGGCATCGTTTGGCTCTTGAGGAGTCACACAACAATGACCATGCCAAATTAAAGAAAGATATTGATCATGCTCTTGTTGTGTCTCGTGTTCTAACTTTCGAGAAGGCTAAGCTTGGTGTTGATCATGATAGACTCAAGGAGGAGTTTGATGTACTTGACAAGGCCCATAAAGTCTTGAAAGGTTCTCATGCAAACCTCAAGGAGTCCCATGCTCAACTCCAAGTTAAGCTAACCAAGGAAAAGGCCACATTTCCTCACATGGTCTTGATTGATAATGCAAATGCTACTAACCCATGTTGTGAGCATGTGCATCTTGTGGAGGAGAATGTCAAGTTGAAGGAACAACTCGAGAAAGGTCTTGTGTCATGCATGCAAGGCGATAAGAACCTAAATGACCTTTTGAGCAATCAAAAGGAAGTTGTGGGCAATGAGGGAGTTGGGTTCTCACCCAAGTCCAAGAACAAGAAGAAGAACAAGGAGAAGAATAACAAGACCAATCGACCTCCCCCGCTCAAGCAAACCTTTGTGAAGGAGGGAGAGGGTGCTCCTAAGGAGAAGAAGAACAATGCGAAGAGTGGTGATGCCAAAGAGCGCAAAGCCATCTCTCCCAACAAAGCCGGCGACTTTAACCCCTCTTATGTGTTGTGTCGTGCTAGTGATGGGCATGTTTATGCTAAATTTGTTGGTTCCTCTTATGATTACATTGAATGGTCTATTTGGGTTCCTAAGACCCTTGTTACTAACATCAAAGGACCCATTACTCAATGGGTACCTAAAACCAAGCATTGATCTCTTGTAGGTGTTTGCTTCCGGTGGGGGATCATGATTGCTCGATAGTGGAGCAACAAATCATATGACCGGGAGCAAGGACTTGGTGGTGGACGTGCACAAGATCCCATCTATGCCCACCAATGTATAATGGGGTGATGCCTCACATTCTAAGGTATTGGGTCTTGGCAAGGTTGTCATTTCTCATGATCTAATGATCGAGAAAGTCATGCTTGTTGAGTCCCTTGCGTTCAATTTACTTTCCGTTCGTCAACTCGCACTCATGGGCTTTGCCACCTTCTTTGATATTGATACCGTGGCCCTCTTGTGGAGCAAGACTCTTAAAGTAGCCTTTGTTGGGCATGTCGAGAACGGTCTCTATGTGATTAACTTTTCGGAGCAACCCACTAAGACCGCGACATGCCTAATGGCTAAAGTTGATGTGGGATGGCTTTGGCATCGCTGTTTAGCCCACGTCAATATGAGATCTTTGCAAAGTCTTCTCAAGGGGGACCATGTCCGTGGACTAACGAATGTTAGTTTTGCCAAAGATCATGCTTGCAGTGCTTGTATCGAAGGAAAGCTTCATGAGTCGGCTCACCCTCCCATGACTATCATCTACTCGAAGAGACCCTTGGAGCTCCTGCACATGGACCTCTTTGGGCCTCCATCCTTTGATAGTCTTGGGGGTAGAAAGTATTGCTTGGTGATTGTGGATGATTATTCAAGATACACTTGGGTATACTTCTTCAAGAGGAAGAGTGAGACTAAACAAACCGTCATCGACTTTGCAAATGAAGCTCAACATCAACATAATGCAAAGATCTTGACAATTAGAAGTGACAACGGCACCGAATTTAATAACTACACCTTGGATGAGTTTCTTAGTGATGAGGGGATCAAGCATCAATATTCTGCACCATATACCCCTCAACAAAATGGTGTTGCAGAGAGGAAGAACCGGACGTTGATGGATGCAGCAAGGACCATGAAGGCGGGGTTCAAGTCTCCATACAACTTTTGGGCCGAAGCCATCAACACTGCATGTCATGCATCCAATCGGATCTATCTCCGCAAAGGCTTGAAAAAGACTCCTTATGAGATACTCACCGGGAACAAGCCCAATCTCAAGTACTTCCGGGTGTTCGGGTGTAAGTGTTTCATTCTCAAGAAAGGTGTTCGTTTGTCTAAATTTGAGGCTGGAGCTTATGAGGGCATATTTGTTGGTTATGCTACAAACTCTCATGCTTACCGTGTTCTCAACAAGTCCAACGGACTCATTGAGGAGACGTGTAACATGGAGTTTGACGAAAATAACGGCTCCCAAGTGGAGCAAAGTGGTACTTGTGATGTAGGTGATGAAATTCCTCCTCAAGCCATAAGAAGAATGGGTATTGGTCATATTCTACCCATTGAGGAACCCCTTGTGGCCGAAGGAGAAGGACAATGCTCCACTCTAGTGGAGCCTTCACCTACTCAAGACCCACACGCTTCCGAAGAACAAAGTGTAGGCCCTCAACCTCGGGAACAAGACCAAGGGCAAGATCAATCTCAAGATGGTGGTGAACCTCCAAATGATGCCTAAGGTCAAGTTCTCCCCCTTGAGCAAGTTCAAGATCATGAGCAAGCTCAAGATCAAGAACAAGCTCAAGACAACGCTCAAGATGATCAAGTGAACCCTCCTCCTTCCACATCCGAGGAGGAATTAGAGCGTCGTGCCGCGAAGATTGCTTCCAAACTCACCACCAAAGGTCATCTCATGGAGAATGTGGTTGGAAGCCTAAGAAAGGGGGTAAGCACTCATAGACAATCAGCAAACTATTGTGAACAACACGCGTTTGTCTCTTGTGTTGAACCCCATAAGGTCTATGAGGCGCTCAAAGACTCGGATTGGCTCAATGCCATGCATGAAGAACTCAACAAATTCGAGTACAATAAGGTGTGGAGGTTGGTGCCAAGGCCTTCGGGGAACCATAACATCATTGGAACCAAGTGGATCTTCAAGAACAAGCAAGATGCTCATGGGAACATCATTCGCAACAAGGCAAGATTGGTAGCACAAGGCTACTCCCAAGTCGAGGGTATCGACTACGGTGAAACCTTTGCTCCCGTTGCTTGCCTTGAATCCATTCGTTTGTTGATTGATTATGCTTCCCATCACAACTTTAAGTTGCAACAAATGGATGTGAAAAGTGCTTTTCTTAATGGTCCCATTAATGAGTTGGTTTATGTCAAGCAACCCCCCGGGTTCGAGGATCCTTACTTCCCGGATCATGTGTATCAACTCGATAAGGCACTCTATGGCCTTAAACAAGCCCCACGTGCGTGGTATGACCACTGAGGGAGTCCTGGACTAGGGGGTGTCTGGATAGCCAGACTATCATCATCGGCGGACTCCAAGACTATGAAGATACAAGATTGAAGACTTCGCCCCGTGTCCGGATGGGACTTTCCTTGGCGTGGAAGGCAAGCTTGGCGATACGGATATGTAGATCTCCTACCATTGTAACCGACTCTGTGTAACCCTAGCCCTCTCCAGTGTCTATATAAACCAGATGGCTTTAGTCCGTAGGACGAACAACAATCATACCATAGGCTAGCTTCTAGGGTTTAGCCTCCTTGATCTCGTGGTAGATCTACTCTTGTAACACACATCATCAATATTAATCAAGCAGGACGTAGGGTTTTACCTCCATCAAGAGGGCTCGAACCTGGGTAAAACATCGTGTCCCTTGTCTCCTATTACCATCCGCCTAGACGCACAGTTCGGGACCCCCTACCCGAGATCCGCCGGTTTTGACACCGACATTGGTGCTCTCATTGAGAGTTCCTCTGTGTCGTCACCGATAGGCTCGATGGCTTCTTCGATCATCAACAACGACGCAGTCCAGGGTGAGACCTTCCTCCCCGGACAGATCTTCGTATTCGGCGGCTTTGCACTGCGGGCCAATTCGCTTGGCCATCTGGAGCAGAACGAAAGCTACGCCCCTGGCCGTCAGGTCAGATTTGGAAGTTTGAACTTCACGGCTGACATCCGCGGGGACTTGATCTTCGATGGATTCGAGCCACAGCCGAGCGCGCCGCACTGTCACAACGGGCATGACTTAGCTCTGCAACCGGACAGTAACCTGGAGGTCGCTCACGAGTCCGCTCCGATCTTCGATTCGGAGCCAGCTGCGCAGATCAAGGGCGGGTGGCTAGACACCGCCTCGGGGGCTGCAACCTCTACGGCGATAGAGCCGAACACTGACCTTGTCCCTCATGAAGCTCGTGACTCCGAGGTGCCGGACTCCTTGCCGGACTCCGAACCTCCCGCGCCCCCTCCAATCGAATCCGATTGGGCGCCGGTCATGGAGTTCACCGCTGCAGACATCTTTCAACACTCACCTTTCGGCGACATCTTGAGTTCGCTAAAGTATCTCTCGTTATCAAGAGAGCCCTGGCCGGACTGCGGCCAGGACGGTTGGGATGCGGACGACGAAGAAATTCAAAGCCCACCCACCACCCACTTAGTAGCCACTGTCGACGATCTAACCGACATGCTAGACTTCGACTCCGAAGACATCGACGGTATGGACGACGATGCCGGAGACGACCAAGAACCAGCACCTACTGGGCACTGGAAAGCCACCTCATCATATGACATATACATGGTGGATATCCCAAAGGATGGGAATGGCAAAGGAACATCGGAGGATGACCCCTCCAAGAAACAGCCTAAGCGCCGGCGTCAGCGGCGCCGCTCTAAATCCCGCCACAGCAAGAATGAAGATTCCGGCACCGGAGATAATAACACCCCAGACAGTGCCAAAGACAACCCACTCCAGCAAGACTCAGCACAGGAGGACGGAGACGCCAACCCTCATGAGAGAGCGGCAGAAGAAGAGGTAGAGGATTATATGCCTCCCTCCGGAGACAAGGCAAGCCTAGACGACGACGAATTCGTCGTGCCTGAGGATCCCGTCGAACAAGAGCCTTTTAAACGCAGGCTTATGGCCACGGCAAACAGCCTCAAGAAAAAGCAGTAACAGCTTAGAGCTGATCAAGATCTGCTAGCCGACAGATGGACTGAAGTCCTCGCGGCTGAAGAGCATGAGCTCGAACGCCCCTCCAAAAGCTACCCTAAACGCAAGCTGCTCCCCCGATTAGAGGAGGAGGCATAAGAACCCGCATCACCAGCAGACAATACGGCTGACCGACCACTCCGTGGTCGCGACAGAGAGGCCTCTAGGCCCTTCACTAGAACCGTACCCCGGCATCGCTCGAAAAGCACAAGGCCACAGGGGAACGCTCCGGACTTGCGAGATATATTGGAGGATAAGGCAAGACAATCAAGATCGATCTATGGATCGTGTGGGCGCCCCATGATACGTGACGACAACCGTCGCGCCGAACACAGTAAGTCCGGTCGGACCGAACAAAATAGACAAAGCTATTTTGAGCTCCGTCGTGATATCGCCCAGTACAGAGGCGCCGCACACCCACTATGCTTCACAGATGAAGTAATGGATCATCAAATCCCCGAAGGGTTTAAACCCGTGAATATTGAATCTTACGATGGCACAACAGACCCCGCGGTTTGGATCAAAGACTATCTCCTTCACATCCACATGGCCCGCGGTGATGATCTTCACGCCATCAAATATCTCCCGCTCAAGCTTAAAGGACCAGCCCGGCATTGGCTTAACAGCTTGCCAGCAAAGTCAATTGGGAGTTGGGAAGACCTGGAAGCCGCATTCCTCGATAACTTCCAAGGCACGTATGTGCGGCCACCAGGTTTCTGATGACCTAAGCCATATAATTCAGCAGCCAGACGAATCGGCCAGACAATTCTGGACACGGTTCTTAACCAAGAAAAACCAAATCGTCGACTGCCCGGATGCGGAGGCCCTCGCGGCCTTCAAACATAACATCCGCGACGAGTGGCTTGCCCGGCACCTGGGACAGGAAAAGCCGAAATCCATGGCAGCCCACACATCACTCATGACCCGCTTCTGCGCGGGTGAGGACAGCTGGCTAGCACGCAGCAACAACCTCAGCAAAAATTCTGGCAGTCCAGATATCAAGGACCGTAATGGCATGTCGCGTCACAACAAAAACAAACACCGCATTAACGGCGATAACAGTGAAGATACGGCAGTCAATGCCAGATTCAGAGGCTCTAAACCCGGTCAACGGAAAAAGCCATTCAAAAGAACTACTTCGGGTCCGTCCAATTTGGACCGAATACTCGACCGCTCGTGCCAGATACATGGCACCCCCGAAAAACCAGCCAACCACACCAACAGGGACTGTTGGGTATTCAAGCAGGCAGGCAAGTTAATTGCCGAAAACAATGACAAGGGGCTGCATAGCGATGATGAGGAAGAGACCCGACCGCCGAACAATAGAGGACAGAAGGGTTTCCCCCCACAAGTGCGGACGGTGAACATGATATACGCAACACACATACCCAAAAGGGAGCGGAAGCATGCACTCAGGGATGTATACGCGATGGAGCCAGTTGCCCCGAAGTTCAATCCATGGTCCTCCTGCCCGATCACTTTTAACCGAAGGGACCACCCCACCAGCATCCGCCACAGCGGATTCGCCGCATTGGTTTTAGACCCAATCGTCGATGGGATTTCACCTCACCAGAGTCCTGATGGACGGCGGCAGCAGCCTGAACCTGCTTTATCAGGATACAGTGCGCCAAATGGGCATAGAACCCTCAAGGATTAAACCTACCAAGACAACCTTTAAAGGCGTCATACCAGGTGTAGAAGCCAATTGTACAGGCTCAGTTACACTGGAAGTGGTCTTCGGATCCCCGGATAACTTCCGAAGCGAGGAGTTAATCTTCGACATAGTTCCGTTCTACAGTGGCTATCATGCTCTGCTCGGACGTACCGCGTTTGCAAAGTTCAACACGGTGCCGCACTACGCATACCTCAAGCTCAAGATGCCAGGCCCTCGAGGAGTCATCACGGTCAACGGAAACACTGAATGCTCTCTCCAAACGGAGGAACATACAGCGGCTCTCGCAGCAGAAGTACAGTGCAGCCTCTTAAGGCAATTCTCGAGTCCGGCCGTTAAGCGACCGAACACGGCTAAACGCGCCCGGAGTAACCTACAACAAGACCACCTGGCACGTTCCAAGCATGCGTAGCAGTGCGGTCCCAACCCCAGCCCCTGCAAAACGTCAAGACAGGTCCTTCATGTACACCATTATGCTTTGAAGATACCATGGGCATGGGGAGAGGGGCACGACCAGGATAGGCCCAGAATGCGGCACAACCACACCAAGGGCTCTCAAGTGTGTCGTTCTTTTTTTTCATTTTCCTTTTTATTTTTACCCACAGGACTCCGTTCGTCAGAGGCCCTATCCGGCAGCAGACCTGCCGAACTCACGATGCAATAGCCAGGGAAGGAGAAAGGCTACAACGAATATCCAGGTGGTCTCCATTACGAGCATTAAATCTATTTTATGCACCATTCCGCAGCCTACCCCTGGAGGGGGACATGTTTAATAGTCCCATCCCTTGCTTATCGCACCATTTGTATCATTCTGCATTCACAGCAGTTTTTCTTGAATAAGTAATGCAGCACCTTTTTGCTTCCGATTGCATTTCTTTCTTATACATATGTTCATTTATGACATGTTGCATCCGCACATTTTTGTACGGCTTAATACACCAGGGGCTTATGTTTCCCGCATCATGGTGTGATAAGTCCGAACACTTTCACAAGTGCGGCACCCCGAACTTATAGCATTATATGCATCGGCTCCGAATCATGTCTTGGGTCAGTAGTTGGGTTTGCCCGGCTCCCATGTTTTGGTACCTTACGTTTCGTTGTATCGGCTAAGGTAGCACTGGGAGAACCACTGCGATTGCGCCCCAGTTGAGCTGGGCGAGCGCCTCAGTGGAGAAAGCTAAAACTGACCGTCATGATGAGGCGAGAGTCGGTCGCTGTTCGAGAGGTTTTTTGCGAGTCCCTAAAGACTTATGCCGCTTAGAGCGAGGAGCCGGCTTTGTCCGGCCCAGGCGTGGATAGCGCCCCAAATTCGGCCTTCCGAAGACTAGGGGCTTCGCCGAAATTTAAAATTATAGAATTCTATGGCTAAGTGAGAGTGTTCAAGCATTATAAGTCTGGTTGCCTTGTTCATTGTGTTGAGCGCCTCCCTCGATGGACCCAAAAATGGGAACAAGAGTGCTCAAGTTTATCCCAAACACCCCAGCACTCGTGGCATGGGGGCTGAAGCCGACGACTTGCCATCTCTCAGATTTGATAAATAGCCGCACAGAAGGTAATATTTTAAATTAACAAGCATTGCTTAGCGCATATGAACTAAGTTTTCAGCGCACAGGATAACAAAATGCGAGTCTACTCAAATATTACATCTTTGGAGCACTCACCCGCTATAATGCGGGCACCCTTCAGGACACTCTTATAATACATCTCGGGCGTGCGATGCTCCTTGCCCTGCGGTGGCACGTCCGTCACAAGCTTCTGAGCATCCATCTTGCCCTAGTGCACCTTTGCGCGGGCAAGGGCCCGACGGGCACCTTCAATACAGGCGGAGTGCTTGATGACTTCAACCCATGGACATGCATCCACCAACCGCCGCACCAGGCCGAAGTAGCTCCAAGGCATGGCCTCCTTAGGCCACAGCCGAACTATGAGGCCCTTCATGGCCTGTTCGACCACCTTGTGGAGCTCGACCAGCTGCTTCAACTGGTTGCTAAGGGGCACCGGATGTCCGGCCTCAGCATACTGAGACCAGAAGACCTTCTCCGTCGAGCTCCCCTCCTCGGCCCGATAGAACGCGGCAGCATCGAACACGCTGCGAGGAAGATCTGCGAACGCTCCTGGAGAGCTCCGAATTCGGGTAGGTAATAGGTAATCCACACTCACATGCTTACTTTGCATGAAAAATGCCTTACCCGCTGCTATTTTCTTCAATGCCTCGATTTATTGGAGGGCCTTGTAGGCTTCGGCCTTAGCGGCTTTGGCACTCTCAAGAGCCGATGCAAGCTCAGACTCTCGAGTCTTCGAGTCACGCTCCAGGCTCTCATGTTCTTCCACGAGATCCTGGAGCTCTTGTTGTACCTCCGCCACCCACGCCTCCTGGTTCTCTCGCTCGGTGCGCTCCGCGGCCGCATTACGTTCGGCCGCGGCCACCGCCTCCTTTAGGGTCGCCACCTCGTTAGTGGCCCCTGCAATACCCACGTTATCCTTGTCATTCTTCTTGCAACCAAAACCCTTTTCTGTAAGGTACAATTTTAATAAGGTGTTACTCACCTTCCTTGTCCTCGAGCTGCTTCTTGGCACGGCCGAGCTCGTTCTCGGACCGCTCGAGTCTTTGCTTCAAAGTATTGACCTCCGCAGTCAATGCGGCAGAGGTCAGCAACGCAGCCTGCAATCCCATATTGACATATTTTTATGACTCCTGCGTATATCTTTTAAGATCCTCAGTCTGGCTTTTCTTTCCAAACACCGAACCGAGCATCAGGGGCTACTATCTATGCGGTACTATTTTACATATATCAAAATTCTTACCTCAAAGCCTATTAGAAGGCTGCTGCAGGCTTCGGTCAGCCCGCTCTTGGCAAGCTGAACCTTCTGAATCACCGCACTCATAACAGTGCGGTGTTCCTCTTTGATGGAGGCGCCATTGAGCACCTCTAGCAAGCTATCCGGTGCCTCCGGTTGGACGGAGGTTGTCGGCGTCACGGTCTTGCCCTTCTTACGAAGGGGTCGCCCGCCGGACTCCGGAGCCACTATGGGTTCCGGGGACAAGTCCGGTGCAAAGTCCGGGAGGTTGTTCTGCGACACCTCCAGGGCCTCCTCCTCCTGGTAGGTCCCTCCCCGGGATCCCACCTCGGCATCGTCCACATCACGGGGGGTGGAGGCGGTCGGAAGGGAATCCATATCCGACGCACCCAAGGACCCGCTCGACGAAGTGGGAAGATCATCCTTGGGCGGACTGCAGGGTTGTATGCGGCATTAGAAAGACACCATGTGGCGAAAAGAAAAATCATAAAGCTATTCGGGAGTCCGGATACTTACGATCTCGCCAGGGGCTTGGCCCTTGGGGGCCAATCCTCGTCGTCGTCGCCGGCGTTGGCAGAGCAGTCCGGAGGAAGAATCCTTCCCTTCTTGGACCCTTCGGCCTCCCTCGTTGGGGAGGCCTTCCTTTTCTTCCCTCCCCCCGCTGGGGGAGAGGCTTTCTTCTTCTCCTCCTTGCCTTTGTGGGAGGAGTCTGCCTCGGAGTCATCATCCGATAACACCTGAAAACGGGAACTCTTCCGAGTGCCCGTGGCCTTCTTCTTGGCCTTCTTCTCCGGCACCACGTGGGGTGCCGGAGCCAGCAGCCTCGTTAAGCGGGCGTCCGCTAGGTCCTCTGGTAATGGGGCCGAACAGATAGTCTGTTCGGCCTTCTCCAGCCAGCCCTGTCAAAGGAGAGGGAGTTTAGATCCCGCATAGAGTCAAACTATGGAAAACAAACGTCCTGTAAAGGGCAAAATCGCTTACCTCGTCAGCTGGACGCTGCGAGCTGAATCCGCGATCTTCGGTAGCGGATGCGGGGGCCTTGGCACCCTTAAACAGCACCTTCCAGACATCTTCGTATGTAGTGTCGAAGAGCCCGCTCAAAGTCTGGTGCTGCGCCGGATCGAACTCCCACATATTGAAGCCCCATCGTTGGCATGGGAGAATCCGGCGGATGAGCATGACCTGGACTACGTTGACAAGCTTGAGCTTCTTGTCCACTAGCTTTTGGATGCAGGCTTGGAGTCCGGTCAGCTCCTCCGAATCACCCCATGTCCGGCCGCTCTCTTTCCACGAGGTGAGCCGTGTGGGGATGCCAGATCTGAATTCGGGGGCCGCTGCCCATTCAGGGTCACGCGGCTCGGTGATGTAGAACCACCCCGATTGCCACCCCTTAATGGTTTCCACGAAAGTGCCCTCAAGCCAAGTAACGTGGGACATCCTGCCCACCATGGCGCCTCCACACTCCGCTTGACTGCCCTTCACAACCTTCGGCTTGATACTGAAGGTCTTGAGCCACAAGCCGAAGTGGGGCTGGATGCAGAGGAAGGCCTCACACACGACGATGAACGCCGAGATGTTGAGGATGAAATTCGGGGCCAGATCATGGAAATCCAGGCCGTAGTAGAACATGAGCCCCCGGACAAAGGGATGGAGTGGGAAGCCCAGTCCGCGGAGGAAATGGGGAAGAAATACTACCCTCTCATGGGGCCTGGGGTGGGGATGAGCTCTCCCTCGTTGAGGAGCTGGTGCGCGATGTTGCTGGACAAATATCCGGCGCTGCGCAGCTCCTGGATGTGCCCCTCCGTGACGGAGGAGGCCATCCACTTGCCTCCCGCTCCGGACATAGTTGGAGAAGGTTGAGGTGAGATGTGCGGACTTGGGCGCTGGAGCTCGAGTTCACGGAGATGGATAAGCCAAGGAGGAAGAAGGCGCAGGTAAAAGGGTTGGATCTTTATCCCCTTATATGGGCGGACAAAAACATGTGTCCCACCGGCCTGATAAAACTCGCTTATCTCCCAAACGCCGCAATCAATGGTGCGGTTGGGTTACCCACGTCCGTATTGATGGGAATCCCGGAATAAGGGGAACACGATCTCTGCTTCGACAAGACGTGCCAAGGAAATCGCTTCGCTAAACACGCTGAGGTGGTACAATAAAAACGATTCGAGTAAAGGCTTGGAAGTGGTGTGACTTCACGCCACCAAAAACGTCAGCAGATTGAACTTGTGTAAATATTATTCTCTCTACGGTGGTATGTGGAATTTATTTTGCAGAGCCGGACACTATCCTGGTGTTCACAATCTTCTATAAATTATTCGGAGAAGGAACCCGTCTTGCAATGCTGAAGACAACATGCGCGCTGGACTCATCGTCATTGAAGCCTGGTTCAGGGGCTACTGAGGGAGTCCTGGACTAGGGGGTGTTCGGATAGCCGGACTATCATCATCGGCCGGACTCCAAGACTATGAAGATACAAGATTGAAGACTTCGCCCCGTGTCCGGATGGGACTTTCCTTGGCGTGGAAGGCAAGCTTGGCGATACGGATATGTAGATCTCCTACCATTGTAACCGACTCTGTGTAACCCTAACCCTCTCCGGTGTCTATATAAACCGGATGGCTTTAGTCCGTAGGACGAACAACAATCATACCATAGGCTAGCTTCTAGGGTTTAGCCTCCTTGATCTCGTGGTAGATCTACTCTTGTAACACACATCATCAATATTAATCAAGCAGGACGTAGGGTTTTACCTCCATCAAGAGGATCCGAACCTGGGTAAAACATCGTGTCCCTTGTCTCCTGTTACCATCCGCCTAGACGCACAGTTCGGGACCCCCTACCCGAGATCCGCCGGTTTTGACACCGACAACCACCTTACCGAGTTGTTACAAGATCATGGATTTGAAGTTGGGCAAATCGATCCCACTCTTTTTACTAAGAAGGTCAAAGGGGAGTTGTTTGTGTGCCAACTATATGTTGATGACATTATCTTTGATTCCCCTAACAAAGCTTTCAATGAAGAATTTGCCGCTCTCATGACCTCTAAGTTCAAGATGTCTTCGATGGGAGAGTTGAAGTTCTTCCTTGGTTTTGATATCAAACAAAAAAGAGAAGGTACCTTCATCAACCAAGCCAAATACACTCAAGACATGCTTAAGAGATTCAAGCTAAGTGATGTCAAGCCGGCCTCTACTCCGATGCCCACCAAGTGCCAACTTGACATTGATCCCAATGGTAAAGCGGTGGATCAAAAGGTATATCGCTCTATGATTGGTTCCTTGCTTTACCTTTGTGCATCTAGAACGGATATCATGTTGAGTGTGGGAATGTGTGCACGGTTCCAAGCCGCACCAAAGGAAAGCCACTATGTGGCGGTCAAGCGAATCTTTCGATATTTGGCTCATACCCCAAACTTTGGCCTATGGTACCCAAGAGGAGCTAACTTCAAGCTTGAAGGATTCACGGATTCTGATTGGGCGGGAGACAAGGTGGATAGGAAGTCCACTTCCGGAGGGTGCCAGTTTCTTGGTTGCTCTTTGGTAAGTTGGCCTTCTAAGAAGCAAAGTTGTGTATCTCTCTCGTCCACCGAAGCAGAATATGTGGCAAGTTGTTGTGCACAACTCTTATGGATGAGGCAAACTTTAAAGGAGTACGGTGTCATTTGTGACAAAGTGCCTCTTTGGTGTGACAATGAAAGTGCCATCAAGATTTATCTCAACCCGGTGCAACACTTCAAGACGAAGCATATTGAGATCCGGTATCACTTCATCCGGGATCACATTAGGCGAGGGGGGATCGAGCTCAAGTATGTCAACACTCATGATAACCTTGCAGATATTTTCACGAAGCCCTTGGATGAAGCAAGATTTCGCGAGTTAAGGCATGAGCTAAATATCATTGATTTGAGCAATGTGACTTGAACCCGTGCAGCCCCCACCACACTCAACTTGTTGTCTAGTTTAGATGTAGGCATGGACATAGGGGGAGTGTTGTTCTCTCAATGAACTCTCCCTCCCCCCATTATGCATAAATTGATCTAGTCTTTCACTTTAACCATATTTGTATGGTACTAGTGCCTCAAGGACGAGTTTTGGTCATGGGTCCAAGGTTAAAATCTTCGCGACGCCATACCTCTTGACTCAAACATAGGTGGCCTCGGCCACCGCCCTCTCTAGAAAAGTTGTGTTCTGGTCCGCTGTTAGTGTGTTTGTGGCCTTGTTGGTCTTTCCTTCTTCTAGTTGTGTTTTTCCCGTTTTTTTAGCTTAAGCCGTGTGTTTAGAGGCCCGTGGTTGCTGAGCGGTACTACCGCTGGTGGTGTGCGGTACTACCGCTCTAAGCGGTACTACCGCCCACCAGCGTGGTACTACCGCTGCGAGGCAGGGGCAGGGGGTTATATCGGGGGCAGGGGGAGTTTTCTTCTCCCCCATACCCATTCGCTTGCCCCCCCCCCTCGTCCCTGTTCATCTCTCCAGCAACCGGCGCCGCGGGAGGGCTCCGGCGGATCTCCCTCTCCGGGGCGCTCCTCTCCATTTCCTTCGGTGGAGTCGATTCCCACCTTGTCCTCTTGCCATGGATGCCGGTATTGCCCCTGTTCCCTCTTTCTTCTTGTCTAGATTTCCAATCTAGCATCTAGGGGCAATAGTAGTTGCATCTCTAGATTTTTGGCCAAATCTAGGCTTGAGTGGGATGGAGAAGGCTTCTAGGCAGTTTGGATTGGTGTTTGGTAGGAGTATTTTTGAATTTGGTAGGACGGTAGTGCCGGATCTGACCACGGCAGTAGGAAACTGATGGTTCCCGTCTCAAGCGGTACTACCGCTCCTCCTGGAGCGGTACTACCGCTTGGAGCGGTACTGCCGCTCACTGGTCGCGGTACTACCGCTCTCTACCAGTTTCTACCATACTTCTACTAATCAGTGATCCTTTTTGGTTGTGTTTGGTGGCTTATGCTCGTTCTTTCTGGTTGTTTGCGTGTTCATGTGTGTGGTTCCAGGTGATGAGCTTCCTGAGCATCAGGCTCGGCGTGTCAACCCCGGTCATGCCACGTCCAAGCGGTATCGTACAACTGAGTCTGCAGGAGGTTCCTCAAGTGCTGCTCCTCCACCCCAACTCCAGAAGAAGCCTGGTGTCAAGCCGAAGCCAGGCAAAACTGTGCCAGAAATGCCAGCCAAGGAGTTCTGGGCAAGACGTCGCCGCAACCCCTATGAGGCTGACCAAGATCCCACTTTGGTCAACCGTCTGTTCTGGAACAGGTTTCAGTTTGCCATCTTCTTTGATGTTCTCAAGGCCAAGAAGAACCTCTATGTTAACGTGCACTCCATCGACACCGACCATATGGAGAAGGATCCTGATTACTTTGGTGAAGATCTTTAGATGTGCACTCAACTGAACATTCTTGGTGTCATGCAATTCAACAAAGATTATGATGCTGATATTGTGGCCCAATTCTATGCCATGGTTCATCTCGGGACTGATGAGGACAGGACACTGACTTGGATGACCAATGGCAAGCTGCTTTCAGTCAAGTGGAAGGCGTTCATGGAATTGATTGGGGTGGAAGATCAAGGGCTTGAGTCTCCTGTCGGCTTTCGCCCACACCGCAACACCTCTGCCACTCACAAGCAAGCTCTATGGCCGTACTGCACTTTGAGGATCAACCCTGAGACGAAGAAGAAAACATATGAGCTTCCTGCCTTTCTGGACATTCTTCACCGTGTCTTCCGTGAGACACTTTTCCCTCGCATCGGGAATCTGGATATGGTCCATTCTTATCTCGTGGACATGCTTCTCTTCTGCCAGCGTGAGAAGGAACAAAACACCAGAGAGTCCCTGGATATATCCCATGTTATGTGGTCTAAGCTACTATCTGCTATCTCCGAGCGCAAGTGCCCGATTTATGGTCCGTTCATCATGCTACTTATTGAGAAGGCCTGGGGTCGTGTCTATCCCAAGGTGATGCTAGAGACCGGGGAGTTGGTTTCTCACGACGTCAAGCGTCTGAGGAAGAAGGACAATTGGGCTCTCAGGTCCCTAAATCTGGAGTTCCTTCGTCTACCACTGCCATGGAGACCGAGGAGGAGGCTGAGGCTGAGGCTGAGGATGATGATGACTATGTGCCTTCTGCAACAGAGCCCTCTTGGGCAAAGAAGCTCAAGCTCAAGATGAAGAAGTTGTTCTGCATGGAGGCTCACGGTCAGTACATGACTCATGTGGGTGAGAAGAAGGCCCGTCGTCGTCACAAGGAGCTCTTGCGCCAGCTGGGTGCCACCGTTAACAGTGGATCTGAGGACCAGCTTACTGAGGAGGAGGAGTGGATTCAGCAGCATTGCCCGTGGACCGATTCTGATGCCGAGCACTTCCCGACCGACGATGGTGGCGAAGACGATCCCGCTGAGACCTGATTCTCTTGCTATCACCTGGAGCTGTAGCAACACTCCCTCTCCTTTTTGGTGTCTCGATGCCAAAGGGGGAGAGAGTTTAGGGATTTGTGTTGTGTTTTCCGTCGTTTGTGTTTTCTCGCGTTTGCCTGGTTTGGTTTGTGTCTGGTTTGTGTCAGTGAGACCTAAGTTCTAGTCATATGGTGTGAGACATATGCTACCTTATCTTTCGAATATCTTTATCTATGTCTATCTAGCTTATCTATCTAGCTTATGAGTTGCATGCTTATCCTGTTATCTATGTTGTTCTCATATATCATGCTTAGGTAGTTGGTCTCTAAAATGTAGGGGGGAGCATTGATCCTGGTATCTGTGCCGTGCAGTCCAAAGCACTTATCTAGACAGCACACGTCCAGGGGGATCCCTTCTACATTTTAGGACGGTGGGGCTTTGCGCCGATCCTTCATCTTCCCTGTTTGTGCAAATCCCGTATTGTCATCAATCCACCAAAAAGGGGGAGATTGTAAGGGCGTATTTATCCCCAAGATGTTTTGGTGATTGATGACAATGCTTTTGCGGACTAATCGTGTGCGTTGAGTTCTTTCAGAGATTCATCCTTTGGCACGAGACGATTACTTCCCCTCGGTGTTTTATTCAAGACGGTGTAACTCCTTTCATTTCTCTGCTGGTGGTCTAGTTTCGTAGGAGTCACCGTACTATCAAGAGGGGACCCGCTTTGGTAAGGCTAGGGTGGAATCAACACGTACACATCCTTATCACACCCGCTGCTTCTTTCCGCTTCATTGGAGCTATCTTTCCTTAATCTGTGCCTGCCTGTCCTGTCCCAGCGGTAGTACCGCGGTCTTCACCGGTAGTACCGCCGAAGCTCGTCAAGCGGTAGTACCGCTCCCTGAGCGGTAGTACCACTCCCCGAGCGGTAGTACCGCTTGTGAGCTTCAGTCGTAGTACCGCAATGGTTCCGGGCTACTACCGCCTCGATTCTCGACTGCTATTTTTCCTGTTGGGTTTTACGGTACTAGTAGCGGCAGTAGGGGCGGTAGTACCACTCCAAGCGGTAGTACCGCCTATACTTCCGCGGTAGTACCGCTCTGGGGCCAGGACCCTGCATCCCTCGTCAGAGCGGCAGTACCGCTGGGAGGGAGCGATAGTATCGCTTATCAGCGGTATTACCGCCCTGCCCAAGCGGTAGTACCGGTCTGTGCGTGGCTGGTTGGTGGGTAACGGTTGGATTGTTTCCCCCACTATATAAAGGTGTCTTCTTCCCCAAAGTTGACTATCTCTTCCCCCAAAAGATCCATTGTTGCTCCAAGCTCCATTTTTGCCCGATCTCTCTCCCTAGCCAATCAAACTTGTTGATTTGCTCGGGATTGGTTGAGAAGGCCCCGATCTACACTTCCACCAAGAGAAATTTGGTTCCCCCCACTTATCCCTAGCGGATCTTGTTACTCTTGGGTGTTGAGCACCCTAGACGGTTGAGGTCACCTCGAAGCCATACTCCATTGTGGTGAAGCTTCGTGGTGTTGTTGGGAGGCTCCAAGTGTTGTGGAGATAGCCCCAATCTTGTTTGTAAAGGTTCGGTCGCCGCCTTAAAGGGCACCAATAGTGGAATCACGGCATCTCGCATTGTGTGAGGCCGTGAGGAGATTACGGTGGCCCTAGTGGCTTCTTGGGGAGCATTGTACCTCCACACCGCTCTAACGGAGGTGTACTTCCCTTTAAAAGGATGGAACTTCGGTACCTCGTCTCCACTGGCTCCACTCTTGGTTATTTCGTGCCTTTACTTTTGCAAGCTTACTTGTGTTGTATCTATTTCTTGCTTGTGTGCTAGTTGTCTTTGCATCATATAGGTTGTCCACGTAGTTGCACATCTAGACAACCTATTTCGTTGCAAGGTTTAAATTGTTAAAGAAAAGCTTAAAAATTGTTAGTTGCCTATTCACCCCCCCCCCTCTAGTCAACCATATCGATCCTTTCACTTGTCATGGTGGAGAAGGAGGTTGTTGGTGTTCATCTTGGTGTACTTCCTCGTTTTCTTCGTCTTGGTGTGCCCCACTTGTGGATGCTTCTGTATCAACTCTTGTTTCACCTTGTCGTGAGGTATAAGCTTCCACTTGGACGGACGAGGTACTCTCCTTCACCTCCATTGGACGAACCTTGCCAATAGACAAGTCTTGGATTGCTTCTGAAGGATCTTTATCTCCTACATCAATTGGCAATTGCTCTACTTGCGAGCCGTTAGATTCATCAAACTTCACATCTACTGTCTCTTCAACCTTTCAGGTGAAATTGTTGTAGACACGGTAAGTGTGAGAGTTTGAGCCATAACCAAGTAAGAATCCTTCATGAGACTTAGGAGCAAATTTAGAGTGACGATGCTTATCAAGAATGTAGCATTTTGAGCCGAATACTTGAAAGTATCCAACTTGGGGTTTGTTACCGGTGAGGAGCTCGTATGCCGTCTTGCCGAGTAGCTTGTGAAGATACAAGCGATTTGTTGCATGACAAGCTATCTCAACCGCTTCTGCCCAAAAGTGCTTCGGTGTCTTGTACTCATCAAGCATCGTTCTCGCCATTTCGATGAGCGTCCGGTTCTTCCACTCAACAACTCCATTTTGTTGAGGTGTGTACGTAGCCGAGAACTCATGTGAAATCCCTTCTTCGTCAAGAAAGGTGTCCACATTTGCATTCTTGAACTCCGTTCCGTTGTCTCTTTGAACCTTCTTGATCTTCACTTCAAACTGATTTTGGGCTTTCTTTGCGAAGTTTTTGAAGATCTTTTGGACCTACGATTTATCATTGAGAAAGAACACCCACGTAAATCTTGAAAAATCATCAACTATAACTAGACCAAAAAAATTTCCACCGAGACTCTTGTAGGCGTTGGGACCAAAAAGATCCATGTGAAGTAGCTCGAGTGGCCTCCTTGTGGTCATGATGTTCTTCACGGGATGCCTTCCTCCAACCTGTTTACCTGCTTGACAAGCGCTGCAAAGTGTATCCTTATCAAATATGACATCGTTAACGCCAAGTATATTATTACCTTTAATAAGTGTGTCAAGGTTTCGCATGCCCACATGACCTAATCGTCTATGCCATAACAAACCTTTAGAAGATTTAGCAATGAAGCAAGTTCTAGGTTGAGCCTTTTTAGTGAAATCAACAATGTAAAGATCACCTCTACGAATGTCGGTAAAGACTTTTATGATTATCTCTACAAAACACTTGGCAATCTATTTCAGTAAATAGGACATTGAAACCGAAATCAGCAAGTCTAGATACTGAAAGTAAGTTGTATCCAAGAGATTCAACGAGCATAACATTTTTTATGGAGCTATCATGTGATATGGCCACCTTACCGAGGCCAACCACCTTACCCTTTGAGTTGTCACCAAAAGTGACAAACTTTCGAGGACTGTCATTTTCAGCAAGCTCACGAAACATGTCTTTATCTCCGGTCATGTGATCGGTACATCCACTATCAAGAACCCATTCCTTTCCACCTGCCATATATCCCCGAAGATTTTCCATAAGACCAAAGTGTCTCATTGCATCATCAAGATCAAAGTCATCAACATCATCATAGTATCCATGTTCAACATTGTCATGTGGTGGATCAATTCCTATAGAGGGTGATTCATTAGAGTGAGTTTGACAATGATTTCCTTTATGAATTCTAGTAGCTTCAGAGATAATATCGCTAATGATTCCAACATCTCCTTTGGCACGCATAAGGTTTGTAAGTTCAAATAGACAATTACCAAACATAGGATCATTGGAATTCATCTTACTCAATGCAATAGACTTATGAAGAATTTCATCTAGATTTTTCAAGGAGTAATTCAAAAATCGTTCCTCAAGAAATTTCCAGATGGTGTAGGCACACTCAAGAGTAGGCAAATTTCCAATCAAGTTTCTAGGAAAGCCTCTAGTGATAAGATTAACAGTTCTAAGATTTCTAATCATGTCAATTGACTCAAATGATATTGTTCAGCATGAGGTGCACAAGGAATAGCAATGTACTTGTTCAAATGATATTGATTGAAGATCACAAGCATCTCATTTTTCCACTCATGAAAGTATTCCCCGTCAAGTATAGGCACTCTATGTCTAAGACTCCCCAAAGTAGACTCATCCATCTTCCTCCAATGGTGATTAAACCAAAGCAATGGAGACCAAGGCTCTGATACCAATTGAAAGGGATCAAGAAGAGGTGTCTAGAGGGGGGTGATTAGACACTATGTACCAAAAGTTGCAGTTTTTAATTTCCTTACGTTTAAGTGGAGTTTTGGCACAAGTTTAACAATGACAATACACATCAAGCAAGCATGCAAAGAGTATATGAGCAGCGGAATGTAAAGCATGCAACTTGCAAGAATGTAAAGGAATGGGATTGGAATGTGCAAACGCAATTTGGAGACACGGAGATTTTTGAGACGTGGCTCCGATAGGTGGTGCTATCGTACATCCACGTTGATGGAGACTTCAACCCACAAAGGGTAACGGTTGCGCGAGTCCACGGAGGGGTCCACCCACGAAGGGTCCACGAAGAAGCAACCTTGTCTATCCCACCATGGTCGTCGCCCACGAAGGACTTGCCTCACTAGGGGTAGATCTTTACGAAGTAGGCGATCTCCTTGCCCGTACAAACTCCTTGGTTCGACTCAACAATCTTGTCGGAGGCTCCCAAGTGACACCTAGCCAATCTAGGAGACACCACTCTCCAAGAAGTAACAAATGGTGTGTTGATGAACTCCTTGCTCTTGTGCTTCAAATGATAGTCTCCCCAACACTCAACTCTCTCTCACAGGATATGGATTTGGTGGAAAGAAGATTTGAGTGGAAAGCAACTTGGGGAAAGCTAGAGATCAAGATTCATATGGTAGGATTGGAATATATTAACCTCAACACAAGTGTAGGTGGTTCTCTCTCAGAAAATGTAAGTTGGAAGTGTAGGCATGTTCTGATGGCTCTCTCCACGAATGAAGAGGGGATGGAGGGGTATATATAGCCTCCACACAAAATCTAACTGTTACACACAACTTACCAATCTCGGTGGGACCGAATTGAGAAACTCGGTCAGACCGATTCAGTAAATCTAGTGACCGTTAGGATTTTCGGTGGGACGACATGCAACTCGGTAGGACCGATATGGTTAGGGTTAGGGCATAACGTAATCTCGGTGAGACCGATTACACAAACTCGGTGAGACCGATTTTGGTAATAAGCTAACCAGAGAGTTGGTCAGGTAAACTCAGTGGGACCGATTCGCTCATCTCGGTGGGACCGAAACGTTACGAAAGGGAAATAGAGAGTTTACATTGCAATCTCGGTGGGACCGATCGCTCATCTCGGTGGGACCGAAACGTTACGAAGGGAAACAGAGAGATTACAATCCCATCTCGGTGAGACCGATTTGCCTAGGGTTTGTGGCAGTGCCTATGACATCTAAACTCGGTGGCGCCGGATAGAAAGAATCGGTGGGGCCGAGTTTGACTTTTGGTTTAGGTCATATGTGGAAGTGAGAAAGTAGTTGAGGGCTTTGGAGCATATCACTAAGCATTTTGAGCAAGAACCTCATTAAGCAACACCTCATCCCTCCATGATAGTATTGGCTTTTCCTATAGACTCAATGTGATCTTGGATCACTAAAATAGAAAATGTAGAGTCTTGAGCTTTGAGCTTGAGCCAATCCTTTTGTCCTTAGCATTTTGAGGGATCCACTTTCTCTAGTCCATGCCACTCCATTGTTGAACTTATCTAAAACATACTAGGTAAAGGTATCAGTCCAACAAGAGATATGTTGACATAAATTACCAAAATCACCCAGGGAGCACTTGTGCTTTCACATGTTTTCACTACAAGTCTTTGCAAACGAGATTAGAAGGTTCATAAGCGTGCAGTTAATGCTATTGAGCCGGCAGTACCCCAATACTTGCGCTGGTCAGAACATCCGATCACATGGAGTCGGGTGGAGATCACTCGCCCTGGGTTGATAATTTGGATCATCTGGCATTGGTGGCAGCCCCTCAAGTAGTATAAGTTCACAAAGGTGCTTATGGATGGTGGCAGCAGTATTAACATCATGTATTATGATACCTTTCGTCGGATAAATTTAACTGACAAGGATCTTAAGCCATCTTCCGCAGTCTTCCATGGTGTGGTGCCTGATAAGTCGGCGTACCCTGTGGGAAAATTTTCCTTGGAGGTAGCTTTTGGCGATGACTATGATTACAGGGCAGAAACATTGTGGTTTGAGGTGGTTAAAATCAAGAGTCCATATCATGCCTTGTTCGGACGGCCGGCTTACGCTAAGTTTATGGCTGTCCCTTGCTATGTTTACTTATAGCTTAAGGTGTCAGGGCGAAAGGGGACAATTATGGTCCATGGAGATCGGAAAATCGCTTTGAAATGTGAGGAAGGAGATGTTGCTTATGTTGAGTCGGCTTGTGCCACGGAAGAGCTCAAGTTTTACAAAGATAATGTTGACCCGGCTGATATGGCCCGTCTGAAGAAGCCTATTACTCAGCATGACCCTCTGTTGAAGTTTAAATCGGCTGATTATACCAAGCAAGTGGACTTTACTCCTGGCGACTCATCTCAGCAGTTCACAGGGGGGCCTAATATGGATCCTAAATAGGAAAGCACGCCCATCAAGTTCATCCGTAATAATCGGGACATCTTTGCATGAAAACCTTCTAACATGTCGGGTGTACTGAGAGAATTCGCTGAGCACACCCTTAATGTCGATCCTAAGTTTAAGCCGGTCAAACAGTTCCTCCATCGTTTCAATGAAGAGCGACGTAAGGCTATTGGAGAAGAAGTGGCCTGGCTCTTAGCGGCTGGGTTTATCGTCGAAGTTTTTCACCCTGAATGGTTGACTAACCCTGTGCTTGTACTTAAGAAGAACGTCACATGTCGGATGTGTGTTGATTACACAGATCTTAACAAAGCTTGTCCAACTGATCAGATCTTAACAAAACTTTACTATTACGTGAATGATTAATTAATATATTGACATTTTTTAATGTTACAAATATATTTTAAAATGTGAATATTGTGTAAATGTTGCGTATGTTCTTTTAGTGGTATGTAATTTTTTTAGAATCTACATGATTCTTTATAGTGTATTTATTTTTTCTAAATAACACGAATAATTTTTGAAATATGTGAACATTTTTCATGTTTCATGAATATTTTTTGAATGAAAAGAAATAAATTTGTATTACAAGATTTTGAACATTGTACTATAAGTATTTTTCCTGTAAATATGATGATCACTTTTTTAAATGCGTGAACATTTTTCAAAAGTCAGGAACAATTTTTAAATAGTGCGGACATTTTTCAAAAATTGCACGAGCAAAGGCACCACCAGAAATTCCTTTCATACAACACTGACTTGTTGATGTGTTTGTGGAGCGTGAGACGTTAGGGAGCTCTTATTTCGCACCTGCAATGAGCACTCATGCGCCCCCGAGCAGGCCGCGACCCAGCAACGCGATGCTTTGGTCGGCTGCTAGTGTTTTTTCCGTTTTTGTGTTTTTGATCTAGAACAAAAAACCAGCCAGTTTTTAATAATTATGAAAAAAATATGAAAACAAAAAGGTTTACGGATTTTGTAAAAAAAATCATCCATTTGAGAAAAAGTTCATTAATTTGTGAAAAAAGTTCATCAATTTTGGAAAACTTTCATTGATTTTGAAAAACAGTTCATCAATTTTGAAATGAAGTTCATCAAAAAAAAGTTTAGCAATTGGAAAAAATCATCAATTTTGATTTTTTTAAATCAACAATTTTGAAGAAAAAGTTCCGAAATTTGAAAACAAAATCACGAATTTGAATATTTTTGTGCATTTAAGAAAATAGAAAGGAAACTACTGCATTCTTCACTGTTGCATTAAAAACATAAAGAGATAAAAACAAACAGGAAACAACTGCATTTTTTCAGCGTTGCATTAAAAAAAGAAACTGGCACGACAGGTCTGGTGGCCAACTTGGTTAGTGTGTTTGATGTCAAGTTGCAAAGTGCACTATAACGGGCATCAGAACCGCAAAATAGAAAATGTTGACACGTAGGAGCTCCACGACAGAGTGCAAACTGACCCTTCCAACTTTTTTGTTGTTCTTGCGGATAATTTAACTATTATTTACAGTCAATATAAGGTTTCCCCTAAAACAATAGCATACTAGAGGATTCCCCGCGCGTTGTGGCGGGAAATTCTGCAAAGATTTACAGAGATATGAAAAATAGGAAATGGTAATGTGTGATATTTATTAGATTGACACATTACAATGCAGAAAAGTTAACACTGATCCATCTTCAAAATTTTAGAGGATTTGAAGAATATTCTGTAGTGACTTACATTGAGGAGGTAGTGGATCAATGCATACCAATGACTTACAATAAGAGAAATAATGAAACCCATTTGCTTTGCATGACGGTCATAGCAAGATCCTACAATCTAAAATTTGCTAAATAAACACAAATTAGTGCTGAAAATTTGGCTTTCTTCTTAGTGGACATGACGATGAGGTTCAAGAAATACGTGCAAAACAAATATAATAGGCCTCTCACACCTAGATCGAGTTGTTGAATTGCTACTACCAGGAGATTTGCAAGTGCTCACCTTCTTAAGGGAAAAGGGAATTGATTGTTTTAATATGGAACGTGGTTAAGTAACAAACCAAATCTAGTGTGGTTGTAGGAATTTTCTTCCCTAGTATTTCTCCAACCATTTGCATATGCATGAGATTGCATTGGTTCACCGGGAAGCATCATGTAATTGTAAAGGAGATTTGTCCACGTGTTAATGTCATTAGTATTAAGCATGAGTAGATATAGTATTTAGGCCCAAACCACATTGTAAAAAGTATGATAACAAAGATGAAGAATAAGCCTAGATAGTAGGAAGACAAACAAAAACTTTTCATAGATGTAAAAAATATTTCGCATTTTAGAATCATATATGCAAATTAGAAATGATTTGGGGAAAACCTGGGGATGGGATTCACGGAGGAGATAAAAGCCATGAATTCCGATTCATAGGTGGGGTGATCCTCTATACAGGAGGTGGACGACGATGCCGTGGCAGGCCTGCCCCTGAGAAAACTCCATACGCCATTGGAAAGGGCAAGGAGGTGGAGGATTTGCGATCAGAGGTCAAGGGAGCGGCTTGCTGTACTCGCACTCGATGCCACCCACCCACGCTTAGGACTGCCCGATGCCGGCGTTGTGGAGGCCGCAGCGCGCTCTGCAGTAGCCCTTGGCGACCACGACCTAGTTCGTGAGGACCACCAAGAGTGTGCCTTTCTTGTGTAGCGCACAGCCCGCGGGCTGGATGATCTAAACCGGAGTCAGGGAGTAGTGCTCGTCGGAAACCTGACCAGCCAGAAGGACGCAGGTCATCGTGTTCGAGGCGGCACCGCTCACCGTGACGTTCGACTACAGATGTACAAACAATCAGGCATTACAGCAGCACTGCCTGGGTCTCCAACGGCGATGACCGTGAAGGCTTGCTAGCGGCGGCGTAGTGTGGAGAGATAGAGGTACATACTACAGATAGAGAGGGAAGATGAGAAGAATCCGTATGGATTTTCATAGACAAGAAGGTGGAGAGATTTATTCGTTCAGGGGAAGAGAGAGACCCTAGTCGTCCGCGTAAATCAGTTTCCTCCCATGTTAATAGCTACTACCTCCGTCTGGGTTTATTGGTCCCCATTGTATTTCGTGCCAAATTTTGACCATTGATTAAACTAAAAAAATGTTCATACATGTCACCAAACATTATATTTTTGAAAACTATGTTCAAATACGAATCTAATGAGATAATTTTTCTCGACATGCATTAACATTTTGTTAGTTAAATCTTTAGTCAAAATTTGGCACAAACTATCAAGGGGACCTTGTTGGAAATATGCCCTAGACGCAATAATAAAATGATTATTATTATATTTTCTTGTTCATGATAATTGTCTTTTATTCATGCTATAATTGTATTATCCGGAAATCATAATACACGTGTGAATACTAAGACCACAACATGTCCCTAGTGAGCCTCTAGTTGACTAGCTCGTTAATCAACAGATAGTCATGGTTTCCTGACTATAGACATTGGATGTCATTGATAACGGGATCACATCATTCGTGATGGACAAGACCCAATCCTAAGCATAGCACAAAGATCGTGTAGTTCGTTTGCTAGAGCTTTCCAATGTCAAGTATCTTTCCTTAGACCATCAGATCGTGTAACTCCCGGATACCGTAGGAGTGCTTTGGGTGTACCAAACGTCACAACGTAACTGGGCGACTATAAAGGTGCACTACAGGTATCTCTGAAAGTGTCTGTTGGGTTGACACGGATCAAGACTGGGATTTGTCACTCCGTATGACGGAGAGGTATCGCTGGGCCCACTCGGTAGTGCATCATCATAATGATCTCAAAGTGACCAAGTGTCTGGTCACGGGATCATGCATTACGGTACGAGTAAAGTGACTTGCCGGTAACGAGATTGAACGAGGTATTGGGATACCGACGATCGAATCTTGGGCAAGTAACATACCGATTGACAAAGGGAATTGTATACGGGGTTGCTTAAATCCTCGACATCGTGGTTCATCCGATGAGATCATCGAGGAGCATGTGGGAGCCAACATGGGTATCCAGATACCGCTGTTGGTTATTGACCGGAGAGCCGTCTCGGTCATGTCTGCATGTCTCCCGAACCCGCAGGGTCTACACACTTAAGTTCCGGTGACGCTAGGGTTGTATGAATATGAGTATGCAGTAAACCGAAAGTTGTTCGGAGTCCCGGATGAGATCCCGGACGTCATGAGGAGTTCCGGAATGGTCCGGAGGTAAAGAATTATATATAGGAAGTGCTATTTCGGCCATCGGGAGTGTTTCGGGGGTCACCGATATTGTACCGGGACCACCGGAAGGGTCCCGGGGGTCCACCGGGTGGGGCCACCTATCCCGGAGGGCCCCGTGGGCTGAAGTGGGGAGGGTACCAGCCCCTAGTGGACTGGTGCACCCCCCCCCCTTGGGCCCCCCTGCGCCTAGGGTTGGAAACCCTAGGGTGGGGGGCGCACCACTTGCCTTGGGGGGCACTCCACCCCCCCTGGCCGCCGCCCCCTTGGGAGATTGAATCTCCAGGGCCGGCGCCCCCCCTGGGGGCCTATATAAAGGAAGGGGGAGGGAGGGCAGCCGCACCCTGAAGCTTTGGCGCCTCCCTCTCCCCTGCTACACCTCCTCCTCCTCCCGTAGTTGCTTGGCGAAGCCCTGCCGGAGTCCTGCTGCATCCACCACCACGCCGTCGTGCTGTTGGATCTTCATCAACCTCTCCTTCTCCCTTGCTGGATCAAGAAGGAGGAGACGTCATCTGCTCCGTACGCGTGTTGAACGTGGGGGTGCTGTCCGTTCAGCACTTGGTCATCGGTGATTTGGATCACGACGAGTACGACTACCTCAACCCCGTTCTCTTGAACGCTTCCGCTCGCGATCTACAAAGGTATGTAGATGCATTATTATCACATTGCTAGATGAACTCATAGATGGATCTTGGTGAAATCGTAGGAAAATTTTTATTTTCTGCAACGTTCCCCAACAGACCTATAAACCAGGACAGAGGTAGTAGCAAACTGGTGTTGTGATCCTATATTGATGGCTATCCCCGTAACGTTGCTCGCTATGAACGCATGCAGGAGTTTCGTGATAAGCGATAGACATTAATTTTTCCCTAATAATCTGTTGCATGCGGGAGGCCTAGGTGGAGGGAGAACTGATGATGTGGCATAAAGCTGATGTGGACAATATGCATGGTGAGAGAATAGGTAGAAGTGGGGAGCAACTTCTTCAGAATGTTAGATACAGGGGCTGCTATAGGCGCATGGGAGCTATGTCACACTTATTGCGCAGTGTGGCTCTGCCTGGGGAGCTCCTATGTAGCGCTGCAGGTGCCCGTTAACGATCCGGTGCCTGCAGCGCTGCTAGCATGGGCCGGCCCACTAGCGTGCTGCCCCAGTTTTTATTGACTTTTTTGTTACGAAAATAAAAATATGAAATCAAAAAAGGTTTACAGATTTAAAGAAAAAAGGTTCATCCAATTGAAAAAATTTCATATCTTTAAAAAAGTTAAACAATTTTGAAAAAAGTTCATCAATTTGAAAAAAGCTCATTTAACAAATGTTCATCCAATTTAGCAAAAGTACATTAATTTCTCTAAAATATCATTAAATTTAAAAAAAGTTCATAGGAATTCAAAAAAAGTTCATGTATTTTTAGAAAAAGTTCATTGAACAGAAGAAAAATCATCCATTTCAAAAGGATGTTCATCAAATTTCAAAAAAGTTCATCGATATTCAAAAAATTCATCAATCTGAAAAAAAAAATCTGTTGAAATTTTTAAAAAGTTCATAGATATTCAAAAAAGTTCATAGAATTTTCAGAAAAGAAAATGTCAACAGGCGCCTAGATGGGCCGGCCCATTTACGGACACCACAGGCGCCAGTTAACGAATATGGATGTTAACTGGCGCCTGTGGCGCCAAATAGGAAATGCCCTTTGCCTCACCTCTGCTGCTGGCGGCCTAGTCGCTTTAGTGGGCCAGGCCGTCCATTAAGGCAGATTTGTTTTTCCTTACCTTTGTCTGTGTTTTTTGTTGATTTTTATTTATTTATGCTCATTTATTTACTTATTTTACGTTTTTTCAATACATTATTTTAAACTCGTTATACATTTTTTTGGATACGTGTATCACATTTTATTGATTTGTGTTGAACATTTTTGTATAATACATGACAAAGTCTGTTCGAAAATATATTTAATGTTTATGAATAAATATAAATAATGTTATAATATATGTTGAACATTTTTTTAACGGTATGAAACTTCTTTTTATATTAAGAAAACATTTTTTTAAAACAAACTGTGTCTGCCTAGTTGTGAGATGCATCTCCTCCTTGCCTCTGGCGTACAGTGCGCGGTCGCCTTAATGGGCCGGGCCGGCAAGGCGATTTTAGAAAGTTCTTTAGACTAGTTTGGACCGGTTTTAGAACCTTGCACGCAATTATTTTTTTATCTTTTCTTTATCTATTTCTTCATTGGTTATCTCTGTGTTTTTCCCTTCTTTCTTTTTTCTTTTCTCTCTTTTGTTTTTCAAATACATGCCTACTTTATTAATACAAGTTCTACATTTTCGTATACATACGAAACATTTTATACATTTGGACATTTCCCCGAATATATGTCAATTTCGTTTCAGATACACGTTTGAACATTGTCTTAAATGCAAGTGAAAAAAAATTAAAGACACATTGAACATTTTTGAATGGTAAGAAGCATTATTTTAAATTACGTGAATATTATTTTACATTGTACAAACATTTTTCTAAACGTCACAAACTCGGTTTTGAAACGTGTGAACATTTTTTTAAATGTCATGTACATTTTTAATGGTATGCATATTTTATAGAAGTACTTGTGTATATAGGTATATTATATTATAATTTTCTTAAATGTCAGAGAAATTGTTTCGAAACACGTAAGATTTTAAATGTCACAAACCTTTTTCTGAATGGTATGAACATTTGCTGAAAATTACGCTAACATAAAATGTACAATCAGTTACCATTTTCCAAAGTTGTGATGACCATTTTTTAATTTGGAAGTAATTTATGTTTTCATACCTCGTATGAGCTGGAAAAAGCCGCTACTAAAGGATGCTTATAACGAAGAGTTGTTTTACCTTTCCTTTCTCTCATTTTTAATTCACTTTCTTATCAAATAAACAAATGTTTAGATAATTCAAGTTAGTATTTTTACCGTATTCATGAATTTTTGAAAACTGTTAATGATTTTATAAAAGTGTCCATGAAATTTGAAAGTGTTTGTTAAATTTTAAAAATGTGTCTATAATTTATTTTAAAAGTGTTTAAGACATTTCAGAACAGTATTCGGGCTTCAAAATAATTTGAGCCATTATCTACCTTGTTCATGTAGTAAAATAAATCTTCACATATTTTGCAAAATGTCCATACAATTTAGAAAGTGTTCATGTATACTCCTCCACAATCGTGTGACACGAATTGATCTGAGCTAGTAATGTACATGTGTATTGCAGGTCGGAACCTATAACCAAGTAAGATCAAGTATTGAAATATCACACATTACAGGAATCAAACATGTATATTTGGAGTCACATATGCACGAAATTATTTGATAAAATTATTATCAACGTCAAACAAAAATTAAACAAAGAAAAAAGTCAATGACAATTCTTTTAGGGCAAAAAAAGCTTGAGTGAACTAAAATATGGAAGAATAAAAAAAGGGTTGAGATGTCATATTGGCACTGGTAATCATAAAGTAAAGCAATGTCAACTCACTTAGAAGAAAAGAGCTCGCAAAAAAAAAGCATAGAAGATTATAGAACAAAAAAGAGAAGTGTATGTATTTTTGATATTTGTGCATATAGTGCATTGTGCTTAAGCATAGCTACGAAGTCTTCTAAATTGTACATATGGCAAATTAGGCGTAGTGAACAGAATGTCCAATGGCCAACAATACTTTGATTTGCCAACTCTTTGTCGTCTGATTGACTTTATCTAATATTCAAAGTTATTCTTACATTATATAGTGGTATAGATTTTGATCGATTGGGTGCTCCACATTTTTGTATTTGCCATTGGTCTTCTATGCCGCCGGCCATTGTCCACACATGCTCACTTGTCGTCACACGTTGTGTATATTGTTGCTATTGTGGTGCCGAGTTGTCCTCACCCGTAGGAGTGTATGCAACAATCATAGATTCCTAAAGTTGGTAGGTCTAAGTCCAAATCCTTAGTTATTTATTACAATTTTGTATTTTCGTCATTTCATAATATAGTCCAATAGATTTTTGAAGTCAAAATTTATAAACCTTGACAAAATTTATAGAGAGAACTACTTATGTCTACAATAACAAATATATACAATGTGAAAATACGTCTCATGATGTATGTAGTGATATGTATGTGGTATTTAGATGTAGACATCTTTCACTATAAACTTTGATCAAAGGTTGTCAAGCTTGCCTTTTAAAAATCAATGTGCTCTGCATTATGAAGTGGAGAGAGGATTAGTTTATCAGTTCTTTAAAATAAATAAGGCCTCAGTTTACATCCCGTCCATGAAGAGTTGGCTATGTTAAATACTCATGGATCAATGGAATTCTTGTATTACTTTTATCGTAGTCAAAATAATGTAAGCCACTTGTTGGCATCCTTTGGTAGGACTACGAGTCGCACCATGGCGTGGCTTGAATCTGGACCTGATGAGGTCGTTAGACTCTGTAATTCTGTTGGTAGCTCGGCTATGTGAGTAATACAAGTAATTTCATATGAATATTCATTTGTGGCTAATATTTAAATTATCAATATTTTCGAATATAAATCACGAGTGAAAATTATACCGCATGAATGTTTGTATTCATCATATTGTATAATTTAAATATAAGTTACAAGTGTATAACTTCTTTGTATCCATTAAATATTTACTTAATAGATATTTAAATGTTCGTGTTTACCAAACATTTTTATGATATATGGGGGTATATTTAAATAATTTTATTTACTAATCATTGTTTGTATATAATATTTGCACATTATTTTTATCACTTACATTTGACAAATGTATTTAAAAAGTAGTGCGTGCAAATTAGGCCACGCTATTTGCAACTCATATTAGTCCCACACGTTTTGAATATTAGTACATACGCAAGGGCTAATATACACGCGCATACACTAACCCCTATGAAGGCACACACGCACACTCTACCCCTATGAGCACCTCCGAAAGACTGAGCCGGCATATCATCTTGAAATTTACGAAGTCACCGTAGGCGCCTCGTCGTCGACGGGAACGTCTCCTCCCACTGAATGCACATCATCGGAAATCCTGAAATAAATCCAGAAATAAATGCGAGCACCAGGACTTGAACCCTGATGGGCTGGGAATACCACAGTCCCTCTAACCATCCAACCACAGGTTGGTTCGCTTATACCGGTCGATTGGGAAACAATTATTGGTGCCTAACCCAGCCGCCTCCTCCCCAATTAGGGGTCTCTGCCTCCCGCCGACTTTTCGCGCCGGTTCTCCTTGCTTCAGTGACCCTAGGCCCATGGGGCGCGGTGGATCCTGACCCTTGCCTGTGGGAGGGCTCCGTTTTTAGATGTGTCTTCAAGATTTGTTAAGATTTGTGTCCTGCTCAGGAAGGCAAAACGACAGCGGCTCTCTGAAGATAATAAGGTTTACCCGCCTAGCTCCCATTTTCGGTGGTGCGTCTAGCATCGTTGGTGGCGTGTGAAGGTGTGTCTCCTGCGGATTTGTCCTTAGTGGATTTGTTCGGATCTGTTCGCCGTTCCTCTATGTTTGTGTGTCTTCAGATTGAATCATTGCGATCTACGTTGCTCTTTATCGGTGGCGGTTAATGTTCTGGTGCGCTAGTCCTATAGAGCCTTAGCACGACGACTTTCTGACTGTGTACTATAACAAGTTTTGTTCGGCTCCAATGAGAAAGGGGCGATGATGGCGGCGCACCTTTGGCCCGCTTCAGTGCTTGTAGTCGTCGCCAGGTGGTCTACGGATCTAGATGTAGTTTTTTTTATTATTTATGATGTTTGTTGTACTCACATGATTGGAGATGAATATATCAGATGTTTTCCGTGAAAAAAGTCCCACATGCATCCTCCTTGTGCTACATTAAGGATGTTATCTGTATTTCTCATTGCAAATGTGAATGGTGGAGTGGTTTGGACCGCTAGCTATTCAGCAGTTGGTCTTTAGTTCGAGATGCGAGGTGTGAGATCCGTTTTTATTTTCATGTACTGACAGGCGGACCCCACATGTCATAGAGTCAAAATGAAATGGCAGTTGGCGCGTTGATAGGGGCTTTTTGTGAGTAATAATTTTTTTGAGTGTGTTTTTACAAAAAAGGCCACAGACCTCCTCTAAGCCTTCTAGTCACTGACAATGGGCCCCACATCACGCTGACATGCCAAATCAGCGTCATTTTCGTATCCAAATGTGTGTATTTGCACGTCCGAGCCAAGTTTCTGCACCAGTTCAATGTATGCCGCAAATTCTAGCACCAAAGTAACCATTTACGCCAAGTTTAAGCATCACATGTGTAATTGAATCAATAGCAAAGTCATATAAGACCAAACATATGTACTGCTCTATAGTGTACCAATTTTAAATGGACTTGGTCCCCTCTCTCTCCTCCTAGCATCTCAAGCTAAACATGAACCGTTGATTCAGCTCGCTGTGTTCCAGATCTGCCGTCAGATCTTAACCGAACCGAATCCAAGGGCTGAGATCTCCGGGATTCGCAGCCGGCCCACGCGCGCTTTGGTTTTGGCCGCTTTGGACGCGCGCGCTCTAGAGTGTCCCCACCTAAATAAAATACCAACAAAAGAAAAATCCCGCGCCATCTCTTCTTCTCTCTCATCGAAGCAGACTCTGTTTCGTGGTTTCACCGTTCCCTCGCCGTCGCCCTGTACTTGCGCCACCGCAACTCCCCGACAGATCTGCCATACGCCACCGGCCGCGGCAAGCCCTCCTCCCTTTCAACCCCAATCGCTCAAACTCGGCCGCCACAGGAGCTTTTCCTTCATGCGCTCACCACCCCTTGCTCGTGGTCGCCGCCACCGCTTCTTGGCATCTCCGGCCGTACGCGCATCAGGCCAATCCGCCCCGGAGGCCATCGCTGCTGCAAGTGCTAGCAGCCGGATGACATACCAGTGCAGCTCGACCGCTGTGGACAAAGCATCCTCAACCTCACGCACTAACATCTTAGATATTGAAGAGGTAAGATACAATTTGAGAAAGTATAGAAGTGGTGCTAATTTCTTTAATGATCTTCATATATTCTAATTATATGTGTATCAGATGCCATAAATCCGAACCCAGATTTTGTATTTCAGTATAGAAATCAAGAAAGCATACTCTGACCACTACGTGTTTGTGTTTATGTCCACAAAGTTTTTTTTTTCCGTTTCATTTCTCATACTCTCATAGAAGTGTAACAGCCATTTAAAACCCCATCTTCACTGCTGTATGTTACATTTGAAATGATCTTTTATAGAGAACACTGCTATATGTTACACTGTACCATGTCAAAATCTCTACTGACAAAACATCAATACTGTCTATTGTTGGATTATTTATGTCAATTAATATGCCAAAAAATGGTTTTCTACAAGAAGTTTTATGTGACTTAAGCTTCGCGTGCATATACTGCTGCATGCTCTTCCTATGCTTATGCTAATGTTGTCTACTATGTTGGTCAGCGCCTTGGCAGAGTCAAGTGTGGACAGTTATCTAGGAAGAAAGTGAATGGAGTTCAAGTAACCATACAGCAGGATCCATTGGAATGCCAGTACGGGCCCCTTTTCAAGATATTACAAATGTGGTTGACTCACATAGTTTATCAAAAGGGAAACAAGGTATGTCTTTAATATTTTTGGTCACCAGAATCTTGAAACAAGATTACAACTTCTTAGGTGTTGTTATATAAAACCTATGCCTTATGTATTAAAAGAGTGCTCATGGTTTGTCTGAAATGTTCTATTTATTTCAGCACAAAAAGTTCTTGGTTCAGTGGATCATCCAATTACTGGGACAAAACGATCGATCAATCCATCTGGCATATCCATACAGTCAAATACTCCTTCGACTGGACACGTAAGTCTACCAACAGAAGCTTCCGAGCATAAGCGTTATCATGACCGGGAAAGATACTTGGAGATGACTCTAGAACAGCGCACTGCCTACCTGGAAAGAAACCGTGAGTACAAACGGAGAAGGAAAAATCCTGCTGCAGTTAGTGATAATGCACAATCTGGGAGTCAAACTTGTACTTCTACCACCAGTTCAATTACAGAAGGTACATATTAATGCAATAATATTCTGTCTTATTTTTTTAGTATTAACATAAATTTCTTCATGTTCTAATAATTACGGGAATTGTCACTTAATCATGTTATATTTATCTCCAAAACGGGCATGTATATGTATATAATAAAAAAACATGCTTATAATTCAGATTGTGATAGGAATTTCTGATAAGTAGAATATTACATATTTACTGTATAATGTATGCTGTTATTTTTCCGGCGGAACTCATACCAATAATTTGATGAGCTTAAACTTTCTGCATCTTACAATATCCTTCGGTTTGGCATAATCAATCTGGTTGCTAAAAGTTAGACCGCGATCAGTCCATCCGACATATCTACATCATGTAATTAATTGACAGGTACTGGTCAACATAAGCGTGTATCAGTCCATCCTTTCCACCAAAAATGAATACGTGGATGAATTAATGTGAAGCTTATAGACCGATTTCCTGGAGAAGAAAAGGTCTACTATAGTTTTGATTCAGCAGTGGATGATACTCACAATCAGTACCCACCTGAATTTCTGAATTCTCCCACACCTAATGGCCTACCTCCACATGTTCTCAGGTTGATAATAAATTGCCCTGTGATCTTGCTTCGGAATTTAGATCCTCATCATGGATTATGCAATGGCACAAGGCTTATTATTAAGGCATTTCAAGATAATACTAGCGATGCTGAAATTATTGGAGGACAACATGCTGGAAAGCGAGTATTCCTTCCAAGAATTCCTTTGTATCCTTCTGAAGATGATGTGCTTCCCTTCAAGTTCAAGAGAAAGCAATTTCCAATTCGTCTTAGCTTTGCAATGACAATCAATAAAGCTCAAGGTCAAACAATTCCGCATGTTGGTATCTACCTTCCAGAACCCGTGTTCTCTCACGGTCAACTATATGATGCATTGTCCCGAGGAATATCAAGGCAAAGAACAAGAATACTTGCCAAGCCAAACAGGGATATCGACCCATCAGGAAAAAGTACCAAAAATATTGTCTATAAGGAGGTTTTGGCACGATAAATGTACATAATGCAGAACTGTCTTTGTTTCACATATATATGAGCATGCTTTACTTTGTCTCATAATATTGGTACGTTGACAATTGTTGAGATTTTTTTTATAAATATACGCATATATTAGAATCTTGATTAACATAGGCCTTATATTCTAATCTGTTCTACAGATACATGGATACATAATGTTTTCTGTTCAGAGAGAGCACGAATGGAGTATTGTGCTACTATTGTCAATTTTTTTGTTTGCTGTAGTTCTAAGTTTGTGTCCAGAAGATCATCGACTAGATCAGGATCCTTGTTTCATTTATAATACACCGAATCATTTTTTATGTGCAAACCATGAATTTGCTTTAGTAAGCTGAAATTTGGACATTTACGTTTTTTGATTATGCCAGCCTTAGATTGCACAGAACCATGTTCGACATTGCAGACTGGTTTTATACCATATAGAAGGTGTTGTTTTTATCTTGTCATTGAACACCTCTTCGCACTTTTTTTTTTGGTCTCAATACTTAACTTGATACACTCTTATGTTGGCAGGGTCAATTGGAATCATATGCCTTTATGGATCATGAACTTGAAGTGAAGGCTTGTGCTGAGCTCTAAGCATCCATGCTTCAGGCAACATTAGTATTAGATGCCAGCTTCATTTTGGCATGAGCTACACTCTTTAGTTGTGGATTTGAAAAATATTAGTAAAAGAAGTTTATGTATCTATATGTATTGTTGTACGTGACATAGCTGTGTATAAACAATACGTGAAATCAACCCTGAAAACAAACTCAGCTCGCAAATAGCAATAATTGTATGGTGGGGATTCTGCCATGACCTATTTGGTTATAAGTTATTGATGTTCAACTTGTAGCTGTGAGCACTTGTGTTCTTGCAAATTTTAGTTGAGCTTTTGCTTATGTTGTACAGTGGGATACATTTTCCAATCCTATATATGGATGAGAAACAAGGGGTCTAAAAATTGGAATGATTATTTTCTTTTACGTAAATTGGATCCTCTGCTATCTTTCAGTTCCATCTTAACTGGTTACTACGTGCAAAGCACGTGCAGTTTACTAGTATGTGTAGGCGAGGAAAAAGAAAAAGAGAAAAACAAAAAACGATCAGATCTGCGATAGGCAAACTACAACAATGATCATATCCGCACCAACCATCTCATGACAGCACACGGACGACGAGGTTTTGCAACATCAACTCATTCATAAAGGAAGCGGCGCCTAACAGCCACCATCACCAGATCCAACCATCTAAGGCCTGAATCTAGATTTTCACCTGAAGAACCAACCCGAGAATATCCGAGCAATGTCTTCAACAAGTTAACAATGTTTAAACATCACCATTGTCCGGTATATAACCAACTCAAGTACCTAGGCTTTCACTCCGGAACTCGAGATTGGGTGCTCGAGTAGCACCACTTTTGACGTCACTTATGTGTCGTCGCCATCGGTTTTTTGCGATCCCAGCAGCTACATGTGGTGTGCCACCGCCGCCCGCTGCACAATTACCGCTCTGCGTCGAGCAAGTTAATATGGATCATCATGCTTGCTCTTGGGCATTTATCTCAACCGGTGTTGCATGTATTCTCTTCTTTCAGTTGCACAAGAGATATGCATAGTTTACAGACTTATTTCTCTAATTGAGATGATTTGGAATTTTGGGCTTGGGAATCCATCTCGATAAACCAACCAGGTGTTGGCTTTCTACCCCGCTCTAGTTCAGAGGGGAACTACTAATATCATCGGATCCTGGATACAGCAAACTGGAGAGAAGAATCAGCCACTGCACTAGCTACCAGCAAGCCGCTGATCATGCCTGATCGTCTGCTAAATTGCACCTCTACTCCACGGGCCAGGTCACGGCAATGGGGCTCCTCACCGTGCGCCGCCTCCCCTGCCCCGCGCTCCGCTGCTTCCACACCAGGTACCCCTCCGCGCTGTCCTTCCCCGCCGCGGCCGACGCGTCCACCCGCACCTGGAAGCTCTTCTTCTCGCCGAACTCCGCGAACGCCAGCGTCGTGGGCGCGACCGTGACCTTCACCCCTACCGGCGCGCCCACCCGCGCCGTGTACGTCGAGTTGGGCGCGCCCACGTTGGTGACCGTCCTCCGGAGCACTGTTGATGTCTCGCCGCCGCCGTCCTTGAACGCCACCGCGATCGACGGGTAGTTGAGCGTGAACCCAGGGTTCGCGTGCAGCAGTTCGCTGCAGTTAACGGCGCTGTGCGTGATCTTGAACACCTCCCTCTGCGTGTACCCCAGCGTGCAGAGGTGCGTCACGTAGTCTGCCGGCTCGATGTCGTAGACGAGGCCCGGGTCGACGGCGAGGGCGGGGTTCACGTGCCCGGCGCCCATGGCGAACGCGTCGGCGCGCTCCCCGCTGTCGCCGTCGGTTATCGGCTTGCCCTGCCGGTCCGTCACGTCGGCCGTCGTCATGATCGCCGACCGCACCATCGCCGGGCTCCATGAAGGGTGCGCTGACCTGACCAGCGCTGCGATGCCGCTCACGTGCGGGCACGCCATCGACGTCCCCGACAGCACCGTGAAGTTGGACCGCCGCGCGTCGCCGTCCAGCCCCGACGGGCCCACGCTGCCCGGCCACGCCGCGATGATGTTAACCCCGGGGGCGATCACGTCCGGCTTCAGCACCGACGGGCTCGTCACGCTCGGCCCGCGCGCCGAGAAGAGCGCCACCGCTGGCGCGCGCGCTCGCCCGATCCGCGTGCCGCCGAACGCGATCCTCGCCACCGGCCGCGGCGTCGAGCTGATGTACTTCTTGAGCTCGACAGCCTCCTGGTAGCCGACGAGCGTCGCGGGAAGGACGTGCACGTCGACGGAGTCCTCCTGCCGGTTGATCTCGGAGTTCGCGAGCACCATGACCGCCCCGCCCGCTTCTTTCACCGCCTGGCCTTTGTCTGCCCGGCCGGTGATGCCGCGGTCACATACCACCATCTTCCCGGCGACGTCGGCCGCGGAGAGGGAGCCCTTCATGCAGTACATCGCTTCCCGGGACCCACCGGCGGCGTAGAACAGCTCGAGCGCCTTCCCGCCATTTTTCAAATCGACTTTTCCCGGGTACATGGACTCGCCGTACAGGACCCGGCCGTTGCCGAGCCGGACGTACGCCGGGAAGCGGCGGTCCAGTGTGGCGGCGCCGACGGTGAGCATCCAGGGCGCTTCGTTGGCCACGGAGCTCGGCTCCGGCCCGTTGTTACCGGCGGCGCTCACGACGGAGACGCCGCGCACCGTGGCACGGAAGCTGCCGATGGCGATGCTGTCCTCGAAGAGCGGGATGGGAAAGCCGCCAAGGGAGAGGGACAGCACGTCGACGCCGTCACGCACCGCATCGTCCATCCCGGCCAGTATGTCGGAGCTGAAGCAGCCGTTAAACCAGCAGACCTTGTACGCGGCGACGTGCGCGCCGGGAGCCACGCCGCGCGCCTCCCCGGCCCCGGCGCCGAGAACACTGGCTCCGGCCACGGCGGCCCCCGCGGCCGTCGACGCCGTGTGAGTCCCGTGCCCGTGCGCGTCCCGCGGCGAAGCATACTCCCGCGTGCGCGCCGCGGCGTCCGACGGGTCTGTCGGGTAGTTGGCGCGGTGGCCCTTGGAGTAGAACCGCGCGCCGACGAGCTTGCGGTTGCAGTTCGTCGCGTTGAACCGCTCCCCGGTCTCGCACACGCCCCGCCACCGGTCCGGCACCGGCGGCATCCCGCGGTCGTCGAAGCTCGGGCTCTCCGGCCACACGCCAGTGTCGAGCACCCCGACGACCACGCCGCGGCCGTACCGCGCGCGTGCCCACGCCCCGGTCGGGCACACGTTGAGGCCGAGGAACCGGTAGGAGTACGTGGTGTGCAGCTCGACCCGGCGGTCCTCGCGCACCGACGCGACGCCCTGCAGCGCCCGCAGAGCTGCCGCCTCGCCGACCGAGAGCCGCGCCGCAAAGCCGTCGAACACGGTGTGGTAAGAGTACAGCAGCCGCGACGACGGCTTCCACTGGCGCTTGTCATCTTGCTCCGCTGAGGAAGGCACGGATTTGATGAGGAAGGCGAGGTGCCAGTCGTGGTCGGAGGATGTTGCGTCGCCGCCGCCAGTAGATCCGAGTGGGTGCAGCTGCACAATGTAGGTCCGCAGAGCCTCCTCCTGATCCGCGGCGGCGCCATGAAGAAACACCAACGAGGAGGAGAGGAAGAGGAACACCACGTGAGAGGCGAACAGGTGGAGGAAACCCATGGCTGCCTAGCTGAGCAACCGAGCAGGTGCCTGCTGTGGTTTGCAACGGTGAGGTTGGAGATGGAGAGGTGAGATTCATCGGAATGCACGGTGCTATTTGAAGCGGCAGCGCCGGGGAGCGGCGCGCGGGCGCGGGGGGAGGCACGGCGAGAATTTGAGACGGGGAGGGAGGCCTCGTGAGGATCGCCCTCGTCACCGGCCGTGACACGAGGCGCGCACCGGAGGGAGTAATGGCGGCTGGGTCGTCCGGCCGCTCGTCGTCCGAGCTCTGACTGACGCCGGGTTCCTTAATGACGCAGACACGGGTAGAGACAGAGGAGGAAGACGGAGGGAGGAGCGTATCTGTTCTGTGCGTAGTGCAGGAGTAATTGTTCAGCGCGCGGGTGTCGTGCTACACAACACGACGACGGGCGCGCAGGGCCTGAATCCTCCATTGCTCGTCCGGGCCAAGCCATGCAAGCGCCGGCCTCGCTGCCTCGTGCGTGCCATTTATGATGCCTGCTGCTTCCTTGCTTCTGTTGCGCGCCGCCCCAAGAACGTCTTTCATTCTTTGCACGCGTATATGATGATGGATGCGATGCGTGGCCGAGGCGCTCCTCCTGCGAGAAGCTTTGCACCAGCGCATTTATCATTCTGATGAAAGTATCAAGGTGCTACTGGCCAATAGGGTGCTACCGGGCTCTTGGGCCGTTGGATCTCAGATCTGATGGTTCCCTGAGAGCTTTTGAACATTGTACAAAAATAAAATCCTAGAGTCGGAAAATTGCGCACAGATACAATAGCTTCTCATATGCCGTTGGATCTCAGATCTAACGGCTCCTGGATGCCTGTATCATGGTACCATCTAAGAGCCGGTAGCATCTGATATTTTTTTCTGTTGACTGTGATATGCCTGCTACGCCTGGTACTATTTAATTCTATGTTCGGAGGGTATACTAGGAAAATTAAAGTTTGGATGGTATTTGAAAGTTTTGTTCAGTTTGACTAAAGCATTTAAGTTTTTTTTGACATAGTGAAAAATGGTAAATAGTTTACCTAGGTTCTCTGAGTATTATAGGAAATTTTGATAGTATTTTGCCTAGCAATTTGAGCATTTGGCTATTTTCGATGAAATTTGGATTCAAAACAATTCTGAGACATATCAACTTCGGCTTGGCTCGATCCAAGCCAGCCAAGCCACTCCCCTAGTAAATGACATGTGGGTCTTGCATTTCGAATTTTTCTTCCACATCCTAACCTACTTTATTACAGGATTTTTCGTACTGAAAACATTTAGAGTTGTTATTTTGTGTTACAATTGCCTCTAACTTACGTCATGCTATAATGTCCTCAAATAAAAACTAGTTAAGTACTCCCCTGAAAACAAGTTGCAACTAGCGGAAACACTGTCGATTACTCAAGTTGGACGTGAATCTTAAGAATAGAGTAGGTATGTTGATTGCTCCTGGATGAGGAGGGAGACTGGACTACCTCGGCTACCTACTTTGTTAGCTCATGCCACTAGGCACTCTTCATAGGCGCCTGCGAGGACCCACATTGGAGGCTCACCTGGAAGCTTTGGGTGTCGCTTCACATTAAGTTCTTCGTCTGCCTTGCGCTCCAGGACCGATGCTGGACAGCTGAGCGCCTAGCTCGTCATGTGCTACCCAAAGAGGCTGCTTGCGCCTTCTGCGTTCAAGAGGAGGAGACAATGCAACATCTACTCGCAGGGTGCTCGTTCTCCCGGCAGGTGTGGCATGAGATACTAGGCTGGATTAGATCAACCACTGACCTGTCGAGTGTGGACACTGAATTCCACTCCCGCTGGGCCTACTCTTTCGACCATGCACCCAGGCCGGAGGGAAAGGGATTGGCCTCCCTCATCATCCTCACCGCCTGGTGGCTCTGGAAACACCGGAACGCTGGCATCTTCGATGGCGAGCAGCCTTCGGTCTCCCACCTCGCCAACATAATCGCAGACGAAGCGCGCCTTTGGGTTAGGGCCGGCGCCACCGGGATCCAACAGATCATCCCCGAGAGCTAGTTTGTGTTCATGCAGGGGCTAAGCAACCACGTACATGTGTGCTCCTAACTCATTTCCATGCCTTCTTGAGTACATGGCTTAGTGAGTTTATGTAATCCCATGCTGTAACTCTCTTCTTCTATCAATGAAAAGATATGCAGCCTTAGCATATTCACGAAAAAAGGATGAGGAGGGAGACTGAGCCGCTTCCACCATGGAGAATTTCTCACCCGCCTTTGATGACAATTAATGCAATCAGCTATAAGGTCTTGTGCTTTATTCACTGAGTTTAAACATTGTCTGTCGATAAGATTTCGGGGGTGATAGACTAATACTGAAGGATATTTAACTTATCGTGTCAAGTGTATATGGTGCAACAGGCCGAACCATGTGTTTTTTGTTTTTCCACTTGTGCTCGTATTTTTATTTTATTTTAGTTCTCATCTATTTGATTTTTGTTTTCCCTTTTATTATTTTCTGGGATACATTTTTTATTTTATTTTTCTAGGGCAAATATGTGAATACTTTTGAAGTGTATAAACATATAACCTGGCATGGCTGAACAACTTTTTTCAAATCATAAAAAAATTGAAAAGTTCATTAACTTATTTGTAACATATGATAATTTATTTATGTGCATGAACATTTCTATTGTGATATGTGAAAGAAATTGTTTTCCTAAAAAAAGTTTAGACAATTAACCTTTTGATATTTTTAAACATTATTAAATAAAAGTGCAGTTCTTAAATATATGCAAATTAAAATATATTAGTTAACGTGTCTTACTAGTGGTGACCCATATAATAACCCTTAAGGCGATTTGCTAAGCTATCTCTGTATCTGGCGGCAGCGGGACTCCTTCTCCTTCTTATGGGCATCATATAGCTAATTCCCAACCTAAAGGCAGAAGGTCTTCTTGATCTTGGCCTCTACCTTAGCAAGCCAATCCTTCTTATCAGCACGAGGAGGTTACTCAAAATCACCATCGTCACTCGAGCCATCAGTATCTGCAAAAACCTCCTCTCTCATACCACCACGAGGGTTAGAATGCTTCTTCACTCAGAGACGCTTCACATCATGAACAATGGGGTTGTTGACGTCTAATTTAAGCATGCGCACGTGCATGTGGGATGGATGTGTGGAGGGATTCGCAGAGTTCGAAAACATATAAAGTAAATCTAGGTTTCAATACAAAACATACAAATGTTACGGTTGCATTTAAAAATAAAAAAATTGCAAAATATATTCAACATTGATCTTGTTTCAAACATCTCGTCAAAACAACAACGGCGGTGAAACAAAAATCTAATTCGGATGTACGGTTCAACATATATGACAATATTTATATTTGAAGAAAGAAAGAAAGAACACCGACTCAATGATGGGAGAGAAAAGAGTGGAGTGTGTTTTGTTTTTACCATAGTATATGAGGCCCTTCTGCAAATACTCCACCAAATGTTTGAGCTTACTTGCATCCCTCCGTTTCATATCCAACGGCTCAAATGTCACTGGTGTATCCGGTGCACCAAATTGGACTGGTGCACATGATACGTCCTCCCATATCATGAGTAAAAGTTGCACGGGTTGGCCGATCCTCGCCGTCCTTGCATCTACCGGAGCTCAATCGATAGTGCGGAGTCGAGCTCCACCGCGAGCTAGCCATCGCGTACTAATGTACTATGGCACGGGTGAAGGCGACATCATAGAAACAGAGGAGCTTTGGAGCATACTAGTTGTTGGGGCGCCATCCGGTGGCGCCGCCTGAGACAAAGCTGGGCGGTGCCAGGTGGGAGGCGCCTCTTTCACATTGTTGGGTGTAGCTCACAATGTTATTACATGGTCTGCAAAAAGAGAACGGTGGAAATGCAACACACTCATACCATGAATCAGCCTTAGGAGTCATAGATATTAATATGTCCCTATAGTTTACATGACTGGCGACATAAACGACAATGGTTGAAAAGCAACACGCGCAACACAAAAGCAAAGGTACAATAGGAGCATTTTCATCTCTTGTTGTGAAAAGGAAGTCCCTCCTAAAGCTAGAATGCACAAGTATAATATATTATTGACACCACTTTTGTTGCTTAGAAATCAGAACATAGAGAAAGAAAATGGGAGATAAAATCGCTTCCACCAATTCCAAGCGAAGATAAACCTGAATGGACAAGCACATATATTAAGAAAGGATATGATATAAAGTGAACTGCGTAATCCATTTCCCATAAGGCTATGATGGGAAGGAGGTCGGGAGGACGGCGCCGCATGACGATCCCTATCCATGCCGACCGTAGTCCTAGGCCTCATGATATGCAACCTCTGTCGCTCACTATTGAATGCCCATAGAAAAATCAGGACTGCAGTAGACATGTCATACATAAAGTTTTACCAATCAAGCATGCACTAAATGAGTGTACCTATTATACATAAAGGGGAGGTAACTGAGATAAATGTTGGGTCCTTTTCTTAGAAGGAAGTTGGTCATCAAATAGGCATAGATAATCAAATTTGGAATTTCTCCAGGAGCAATCAATTTTTGAAACTCACAGCAATATGTAGTGCACGTGTGTTAGGTCAGATAGATATGTTGTAGAGATTTAGTAATGAAGCATCCACTGAACAAAAGAAACAATTATAAATGAAAAGGAACTATGTGGGCTATGCATGTTTCAGTGTCATGTAACTTATGTTATAGAACGAAACCGAGCTAGCAAACAAATCCACTGTGAAATCTTCATGTGGTAAAGAACATTTGTAGAATAACATGAAATAAATATTATTGTCTGAGCACAGGCAATCATGCTGATACATTTAATGATTTATTTAAGCAGTAATAATCAGTCTATATTGATGTTCGATTAGTGGTAAGAGGTATTGAGTGGAATCAATTTGTTTAACGCATGACATGAGTGAATTGTGCAGCTACCGGGGGCCTAAGCCATTTCATTGACAGAGGCAATAGGTAGAAACAGAGAGATAGTTGAATTTTAAGTAACAAATTAGAGGCGTTGAGAGCAGAGAAGGGGACAGTGACCTTGTCAGATCCATGAGGATGAATTGAGGGAGAGGGGACATGAGCAACACATGGTAGATCCACTTTCAGGCTAGCTGCCTCATCACAGATACTTCTAGATATGCATTGTAATAGTCAGACCACACAACATGTAATACTAATGGCTTAATGCCATAGCTAGCTGCAGCAGTATAGAAGTGAACACATTGGTATATAATCTATGGTATCTGTGGAAATCTAGAACAATAATTTACCTTTCACAACAAAAAAATCTCAGTAGCGCCTTATTTCTTTATTTCTCAATATTTCACAATAAATGATCAAGCATCTATATGCATGTGCCAAAGAATTTACCATTGTAGGAGCTTCCCAACTTTGCCTTTTGAGTTGTACGGTCTCTTCCATGATTTAGACTCCATACCACCTTCGACGCCACCACCGATGACTGATCCCAATCATTGAGCCGAGCCTGGAGGCCATCAAAGGGACCGTTGTCTCCCTAAAGCGAAGGGTTGCCCTAAGATGGTTGAGCCAAGTCAATGGCACATGCTAGATGAAACCTAGTGTTGGGGAACGTAGCATGCAATTTCAAAAAATTTCTTACGATCACGCAAGATCTATCTAGGAGATGCATAGCAATGACAGGGGGAGAGTGTGTCCACGTACCCTCGTAGACCGAAAGCGGAAGCATTATGTTAATGCGGTTGATGTAGTCGAATGTCTTCACGATCCAAACGATCTAGCACCGAACGTACGACACCTCCGAGTTCAGCACACGTTTAGCTCGATGACGTCCCTCGAACTCTTGATCCAGCAGAGGGTCGAGGGAGAGTTTCGTCAGCACGACGGCGTGATGACGGTGTTGATGATGTGATCCGCGCAGGGCTTCGCCTAAGCACTACGATGATACTATCGGAGGAGTAAACGGTGGAGGGGGGCACCGCACACGGCTAAGACAATGTTGTGTCTTTGGGGTGCCCCCTTCCCCCGTATTTAAAGGAGGGGGGAGGAGACCGGCCACCAGGGGGCGCGCCATGGAGGGGGGACTCCTACTAGGACTCCACTCCTAGTAGGATTTGCCACCCCCACTTTTTCCTTTTTTCCGGAGTAGCAAAGGGGGAAAGGAGATGGAGTAGGAGAAGGAAAGGGGGGCACCGCCCCTGCCCCTTGTCCAATTCGGATTGGCAATGGGGGGGGCCCCACCTCCTATGGCCGGCCCTCTCTCCTCCACTAAGGCCCATGTTGGCCCATTACTCTTCGGGAGGGGGGGGGGTCCGCTAACCTCCCGGTACTCCGAAACTTCCTGAAACCATTTCGGTGTCCGAATGTAACCTTCCAATATATCAATCTTTACCTCTCGACCATTTCGAGACTCCTTGTCATGTCCTGATCTCATCCGGGACTCCGAACAAACTTCGGTCACCAAAACACATAACTCATAATACAAATCGTCATCGAACGTTAAGCGTGCGGACCCTACGGGTTCGAGAACTATGTAGACACGATCGAGACTCATCTCCGATCAATAGCTGATAGCGGAACCTGGATGCTCATATTGGTTCCTACATATTCTACGAAGATCTTTATCGGTCAAACCGCATAATGCTACCTCTTGAGCATGCGTTGGTTTTCCCTTGAAGAGGAAAGGGTGATGCAACAAAGTAGCATAAGTATTTCCCTTAGTTTTTGAGAACCAAGGTATCAATCTAGGAGGAGGCTACACTCAAATGTCAAATCCCTCGTACCTGCACAAACAAATAAGAACCTTGCAACCAACGCGATAAAGGGGTTGTCAATCCTTCACGACCACTTGCAAAAGTGAGATCTGATAGAGATAATAAGATAACTATTTTTGGTATTTTTATGATATAGATTGGAAAGTAAAGATTGCAAAATAAAATAGATCGGAAACTTATATGATGGAAAATAGACCCGAGGGCCATAGGTTTCACTAGTGGCTTCTCTCAAGATAGCATAAGTATTACGGTGTGTGAACAAATTACTGTCGAGCAATTGATAGAAAAGTGCATAGTTATGAGAATATCTAGGCATGATCATGTATATAGGCATCACGTCCGCGACAAGTAGATCGCAACGATTCTGCATCTACTACTATTACTCCACACATCGACCGCTATCCAGCATGCATCTAGAGTATTAATTTCATAAGAACAAAGTAACGCATTGGGCAAGAAGACATGATGTAGAGGGATAAACTCAAGCAATATGATATAAACCCCATCTTTTTATCCTCGATGGCAACAATACATTACGTGCCTTGCTGCCCCTGCTGTCACTGGGAAAGGACACCGCAAGATTGAACCCAAAGCTAAGCACTTCTCCCGTTGCAAGAAAGATCAATCTAGTAGGCCAAACCAAACTGATAATTCGAACAGACTTGCAAAGATAACAAATCATACATAAAAGAATTCAGAGGAGATTCAAATATTGTTCATAGATAATCTTGATCATAAACCCACAATTCATCGGATCTCGACAAACACACCACAAAAAGAATTACATCAAATAGATCTCTAAGAAGATCGAGGAGAACTTTGTATTGAGATCCAAAGTGAGAGAAGAAGCCACCTAGCTAATAACTATGGACCCGAAGGTCTGAGGTAAACTGCTCACACATCATCGGAGAGGCTATGGTGTTGATGTAGAAGCCCTCCGTGATCGATTCCCCCTCTGGCGGAGCGCCAGAAAAGGCCCCAAGATGGGATCTCACAGGTACAGAAGGTTGCGGCGGTGGAAATAGGGTTTCGTGGTGCTCTTGGGTGTTTTCAGGGTATATGAGTATATATAGGCAAAAGAAGTCGGTCAGGGGAGCCACAAGGGGCCCACGAGGGTGGGGGCGTGCCTCCCTGCCTCGTGGCCGCCTTGTTGCTTCCTTGACGTCCACTCTAAGTCTCCTGGATTGCGTTTGTTCCAAAAATGACTCTCCCGAAGGTTTCATTCCGTTTGGACTTCGTTTGATATTACTTTTCTGCGAAACACTGAAATAGGCAAAAAAACAACAATTTGGACTGGGCCTCCGGTTAATAGGTTAGTCCCAAAAATAGTATAAAAGTGTATAATAAAGCCCATTAAACATCCAAAACAGATAATATAATAGCATGGAACAATCAAAAATTATAGATACGTTGGAGACGTATCAAGCATCCCCAAGCTTAATTCTTGTTCGTCCTCGAGTAGGTAAATGATAAAAACAGATTTTTTGATGTGGAATGCTACCTAGCATAATTCTCAATGTAATTTCTTTATTGTGGCATGAATGTTCATATCCGAAAGATTCAAGACAAAAGTTTAATATTGACATAAGAGTAATAATTCTTCAAGCATACTAACAAAGTAATCATGTCTTCTCAAAAGAACATGGCCAAAGAAAGTGAAAGATCGAGGATGTCGCCTAGAGGGGGGGGGGTGAATAGGCGTTTTAAAATAATTACGGTAGAGGCTTGAACAAATGCGGAATAAACCTAGTGGTTAATTTGTCAAGCACGAAACCTACAACAACTAGGCTCACCTATGTGCACCAACAACTTATGCTAAGCAAGATAAGCAACTATGTGATAGCAAGATATATGACAAAGAACAATATGGCTATCACAAAATGAAGTGCATAAGTAAAGGGGCTCGGGTAAGAGATAACCGAGGCACGCGGAGACGACGATGTATCCCGAAGTTCACACCCTTGCGGATGCTAATCTCTGTTTGGAGCGGTGTGGAGGCACAATGCTCCCCAAGAAGCCACTAGGGCCACCGTAATCTCCTCACGCCCTCGCACAATGCAAGATGCCGTGATTCCACTAAGGGACCCTTGAGGGCGGTCACCGAACCCGTACAAATGGCGACCCTTGGGGGCGGTCACCGAACCCGTACACTTTGGCAACCCTTGGGGGCGGTCACCGGTACCCGTCAAATTGCTCGGGGCGATCTCCACAACCTAATTGGAGACCCCGACGCTTGCCCGGAGCTTTACACCATAATGGTTGAGCTCCAAACACCACCAACCGTCTAGGGCGCCCAAGCACCCAAGAGGAACAAGCTCAAGGGCACCAAGCACCCAAGAGTAATAAGCTTCTCAACTTGTAACTTCCACGTATCACCGTGGAGAACTCAAACCGACGCACCAAATGCAATGGCAAGGGCACACGGAGTGCCCAAGTCCTTCTCTCTCAAATCCCACCGAAGCAACTAATGCTAGGGAGGAAAATGAGAGGAATAACAAGAAGGAGAACACCAAGAACTCCAAGAACTAGATCCAAGGGGTTCCCCTCACATAGAGGAGAAAGTGATTGGTGGAAATGTGGATCTAGATCTCCTCTCTCTTTTCCCTCAAAAACTAGCAAGAATCCCTGGAGGGATTGAGAGTTAGCAAGCTCGAAGAAGGTCAACAATGGGGAAAGAACACGAGATCAAAGCATTCAAACTCAATGGGGAAGAAGACCCCCTTTTATAGGTGGGGAGAAAAACCAACCGTTATCCCCTCACTCAGCCCGCACGACGCGGTACTACCACAGGGAGCTACGGTACTACCGCGGTTGGCTGCGGTACTACCGCTGCAGGTTGCGGTACTACCGCACGTGCAGCTCTGGCCAGATGAAGGCCTGTTGCATAGGGCAATGAGCGGTAGAACCGTCGGAGCGGTACTACCGCGCGCCCCTACGGTACTACCGTAAGGGCAGGCAACACTAGGCGCAGAGAAAGCACGGACGTAAAAAATTACTTCCGTACCTACTTCCACTGAGGGAGGACCTGCGCAAAACTCCGGCACGGTACTACCGCACACTAGGAGCGGTACTACCGCGTAGGGCGCGGATGTAAAAAATTACATCCGCCCCTACTTCCGCTCATGCTGCTAAGCCTGGCCAGAGCCCACGGTACTACCGCGCTCGCGGCACGGTACTACCGCGTAGGGCGCGGATGTAAAAAATTACATCCGCCCCTACTACCGCTCGAGCAGCTGCGCCTGGCCGGAGGCCACGGTACTACCGCTCCAACAGAGCGGTACTACCGCAAGGGCCTGCGATACTACCGCTCCGGAGAGCAGTACTACCGCATGCCCCAGATCAGCAACACTAGGAGTCCTTCATTTTGCAGAGAAGACAACGGAGGGTAACAATAAAACCAGAACTGCCATAACTTCTGCAAATGAGCTCCGAATTGAGCAAACTCAAGCTTGTTGGATACAAGACAACGAGTAGCATCAAAACAGAGAAGAGGTAGGGGAGGTATGCCTAACAAGAGAGGAGAGAAACCTCCAACAGAGAAGAACCGGCAGAACCTCCAACATCGAAAACATCATAGAAGATGCATGTGAACTCTGTTTTCGATGAACTCGAGCTTGTCATGAAAATGACCAGAAGCTCCAAAACTCACAAGGAGAAGAACCAAACAAGAACCAATAAAGATGATGCAAGGATGCAATGGTTTGAGCTCTCTACGAACGATACGATCAAGCAACTCATCGAGAGCCCCCCTTGATAGTACGGCAATCGATCCTATAACTCGGTCTCCCACAACTACCATGAGACCGGTAAAATAGAAAACCTATCAAGGGCAAACCTTTGCCTTGCACAAAATCCACTTGAGCTAGATGATGACGATCTACTCCTCCTCAACATGGACCACCTTTCTTGATTGCGTTGGCTCGATGAAGACTAGTTGATTGCTCCCCCATACTCCACTATGGGTGAGCCACTCTTCCGCTCATCTTCACAAGTCCATTGTCACCACAATGGACGGCAAGCTTCAAGCACTTGATCTCTTCGTGATACATCACTTGAACTTGCACACCGTAACCTAACCCCACAAAGAACTCTCACAAAGACCATGGGTTAGCACACAAAGCGTAATGGACAATGCTTACCATACCATGGGATCACTTGATCCCTCGGTACATCTTGTGCGCTTTGTGTGTTGAATCTTTCCAACTCTCTTCATTTGGATGATATCTTGAAGATGGACATGAATGATCACACAATCTTCTTCTTCAAGACATGCTTGCAATAAGCTCAACACTCGCATGACCAATCTTTGGATAATTCCTTAATAGCACCTTGGTCAACACATAAACTCCTTGAAACCAACACATGGACTTCAAGAAAATCCTATGGACAAATCCTTCAAATATAACTCAAGACAACCATTAGTCCATAGAGATTGTCATCAATTACCAAAACCAAACATGGGGGCACCGCATGTTCTTTCAGAAAGTTATCCCTACAAAATCATATAGTCTGGCTATGCTCTATCTTCATTGCACAAAATATTTAAATCATGCACAACCCCGGTTTTAGCCAAGCAATTGTTTCATACTTTAGTATTCTCAAACTTTTTCAATCTTCGCGCAATACATGAGCATGAGCCATGTACATAACAGTATAGGTGGAATAGGATGGTGGTTGTGGAGAAGACAAAAAAGGAGAAGATAGTCTCACATCAACTAGGCGTATCAACGGGCTATGGAGATGCCCATTAATAGATATCAATGAGAGTGAGTAGGGATTGCCATGCAACGGATGCACTAGAGCTATAAGTGTATGAAAGCTCATCAAAAGAAACTAAGTGGATGTGCATCCAACTTGCTTGCTCACGAAGACCTAGGGCAGTTTGAGGAAGCCCATCATTGGAATATACAAGCCAAGTTCTATAATGAAAAATTCCCACTAGTATATGAAAGTGACAAAATAGGAGACTCTCTATCATGAAGATCATGGTGCTACTTTGAATCACAAGTGTGGTAAAAGGATAGTAACATTGTCCCTTCTCTCTTTTTCTCTCATTTTTTTGGTGGGCTTCTTTGGCCTTTTTTTATTTGGGCTTCTTTGGCCTCTTTTATTTTTCATAAAATATAGAGACTCATACCAACTTGTGAGGGAATCATTGCTTCCATCATCCTTTCCTCACATGGGACAATGCTCTAATAATGAAGATCATCACACTTTTATCTACTTACAAATCAAGAATCTTAGAACAAAATATGACTCTATGTGGATGCCTCCGGCGGTGTACCGGGATAATGAATCAAGAGTGACAGGTATGAAAGAATTAGGAATGGTGGCTTTGCCACAAATACGATATCAACTACATGATCATGCAAAGCAATATGACAATGGTGGACCGTGTCATAATAAACATAACGGTGGAAAGTTGCATGTCAATATATCTCGGAATGGCTATGGAAATGCCATAATAGGTAGGTATGGTGGCTGTTTTGAGGAAGGTATATGGTGAGTGTATGTTACCGGCGAAAGTTGCGCGGCACAAGAGAGGCTAGCAATGGTGGAAAGGTGAGAGTGTGTATAATCCATGAACTCAACATTAGTCATGAAAAACTCACATACTTATTGCAAAAATCTACAAGTTATCAAAACAAAGTACTACATGCATGCTCCTAGGGGAAGGGTTGGTAGTAGTTAACCATCGCGCGATCCCGACCTCCACAGATAAGGAAGACAATCAATAAATAAATCATGCTCCAACTTCATCACATAACGGTTCACCATACGTGCATGCTACGGGAATCACAAACTTTTAACACAAGTATTCCTCAAATTCACAACTACTCAACTAGCATGACCCTAATATTACCATCCTCATATCTCAAAACAATCATCAAGTATCAAACTTCTCATAGTATTCAATGCGCTTTATATGATAGTTTTTATTATACCTATCTTGGATGCTCATCATATTAGGACTAAAATTTTAACCAAAGCAATTACCATGCTGTTCTAAAGGACTCTCAAAATAATATAAGTGAAGCATGAGAGATCAATAATTTCTATAAAATAAAACCACCGCCGTGCTCTAAAAAGATATAAGTGAAGTACTAGAGCAAAATTATCTAGCTCAAAAGATATAAGTGAAGCACATAGAGTATTCTAATAAACTCCGATTCATGTGTGTCTCTCCCAAAAGGTGTGTACAGAAAGGATGATTGTGTAAAATTAAAAAGCAAAGACTCAAATCATACAAGATACTCTAAGCAAAACACATATCATGTGGTGAATAAAAATATAGCATCAAGTAAAGTTACCGATGGACGAAGACGGAAGAGGGGATGCCTTCCGGGGCATCCCCAAGTTTAGGCTTTTGGTTGTCCTTGAATTTTACCTTGGCGTTCCTTGGGCATCCCCAAGCTTAGGCTCTTGCCACTCCTTATTCCATAATCCATCAAATCTTTACCCAAAATCTTGAAAACTTCACAACACAAAACTCAACAGAAAATCTCATGAGTTCCGTTAGCGAAATAAAACAAACCACCATTTTAAGATACTGTAATTAACTCATTCTTTATTTATAAATGTGT